>NC_056615.1:828253-958253 GCF_018340385.1 Cyprinus carpio
TTTACACAATAAAATAAATTATTAAACATTACAGTTTCCCCTAATCTGGACTAAGTTACAGATGTTTCTCACGCAAACAACTCTCAAAATAAATGCTCTTTGACTGGACAGAGGTAGAAATAACAATACACTGGAAATGAGTTTTAACATAACAGATGTCATTTCCCACTTTGTTTATAAATGGTAATTTTTTTGCCCCTAACCTTATTAAATGTGTCACCTTCCACATCAAATTCTTACATTGTTTCAATTAATTCAGTGGGAATAATAAGAAACTGTAGAGTTGTTACCATTCTATTGAAATCTGTATCAACAAACATCTTTCCACCGCAGAGGTGCAATAAATGCATTTACACTGTGAAATTTCACATGCATAAATAATTTTATTAGAAACCAACATATAGTTTATATGTTGGTTTCTAAGTCAATGTTGAGTCTAAAATTAGGGCTGCACGTTTATGACAAAAATCATAAATGTCGATTATTCCCTTGAAATTTTAATTGCGATTATTAATTACAATTACATTGAATGATGTTCATACCATTGTTTGAAGCAACTGCATGCCATATTTTTATATGAAAATAAACAAGCTGAAAACACTCTTCCTGGAAAACTTGTATTGCTTTTCTATAGCATTAAGCCTCAAATGTCAACTATATGTTGGTTTCTTCTTAAAAGCTTCTTTAAAGCCATAAAAATGGCAAACACATTGGAATCTGCGGCCATTAGGATGCCGAGGAGGCTGGGACCCGGGCATGGCACAGGGGCTCGATGCCGCCCCCGGAACAGAAAACTTGATGCATATCTCACACATACTAGCACGTGTTCATATGAAACTCGGTACACGTATAGATTGAAATATTTGGATGTGGATAGGATGGGTGGCTGGTGTGTTGCTGGGCTCGTTGAAATGCTGTGTGCCTCTGTTCCTCTCTGTGCAGCGCATGGAGGGCATGCTGAGCAGCTTCCAGAGCGACCTGTCGTCCATCAGCAGCGAGATCCAGACGCTGCAGCAGCAGTCGGTCAGCATGAACCTGAGGCTGAAGAACCGGCAGGCCGTGCGCAGTCAGCTCAGCCAGCTGGTGGACGAGCTGGTCGTCCCCAGCACCATGATCTCGTAAGAGCCTCTCATCACAGGCAGGGCTTTCCCTCTGAACGACGCAGTCAGGAACTCTGTGTGTGTGTGTGTGTTTCAGTGTGATTCTGGACAGTCCTGTGACGGAGCAGGAGTTTCTGGAGCAGCTTCACGAGCTCAACAGCAAGATCAACTACGCTAAAGAGCTCAGCTTCAGAGAAACCCTCGCCTGCTCCGACATACAGGACATCGTAGATCGCCTCAAAATCAAAGTGAGAGCACATCACAGGTCGACTAATGTGATGATCCCATCGCTCTCGAAGGAAGAGATGCTTCAGGTTTTGATTCTGTTCACAGGCCGTCTCAAAGATCCGTGAGTTCATCCTGCAGAAGATCTACTCCTTCAGAAAGCCCATGACCAACTACCAGATCCCTCAGAACACACTACTCAAGTACAGGTACACACTTCCACTGGAGTGTGGATTAACATGCACTATTTATATATATATATATATATATGTATGTGTGATTTGTGAAAAAAACAGAGGGGTGGGTGCTTTTGAAAGTTTTTATGAAATGTATTTAATACGATGGAAACTGTATTCAGTGTGATCTCAGTTTAATAAAAACATTGTAGGCCTATTAATTTTAATGATTTAATTTCCATGGTTATTCAAACAACAAATTATATAGAGAAAGCGAGCAAAGAACACAACGGAGCTTTTTGAAACTCAGAATCAGTTAAATTATTGTGTCGCAAAATGTTTCGAAGTGCTCCAATCGGATTGCGTATCGTGAATCATTTGATTCAGATCGGGATTTCAAAATAACATTGATGTTTTATATAAAGTCTTTAGGGCCATAGGCTATAATATGTTGTTTTTAGATAAATTGCTCAGAGACCAACCAGGTTATGCACAAATCATCCAAGCACCCAATTGCTGGCCATTTCTATTTCATTAACATTACTAAATATTATTAAACTGAAAAGAAATTAGAGATCCATCTTTGATTGTCAAAAGAATTCCAGGTTCAGTTCACTCAGCCAATTATATTTAATGTAGTATTTTCATCAGTCAGTTTGGTTAAAGCTTTATTTATATAGTACCTTTTAAAACAGTGTTTACAAAGTAGCCTATTTTACAGAGAGATGCATGTGCGTTTGCAGAAAAGATCCAAATACAAACATAAAAGACATATAGTAAAACAAAGTAGCTACAATAACCAGTTTATGTTAAAATAAAATACAACAATAAAAAATCAAGGAAAGGCCCTGCACAAATCTGTTTTGAGACAACTTTTTAAAAGTGCATAATGACAACCTTTGACAATGATTAATTGAGATGTGAAAAGAATTAATATCTATAGCGCATGAGCACACAGAGATTTGTGAGTGCACAGGACACAGTTTGAGTGAGAGGAGAGACACGTTTTAAGTGTGCGCACTCTCTCCGGGCGAGAGCAGCGTGTATCTGAACGCACGCGTCCGGTTTTGTGCGAGAGCAAAGGAAATCCACATTTTATTGATGTGCTTTCGTGCTACAATAATGTGCTCTCGACATTTGTCAGTAAAATAACGCCATAACAGCTCGTTATTTCTTGTTATAGAGAAATTAAGTGTAGAGAAGAGCATTTTGAGAAATATTAGACTATATACTCATCATATTTAAAGTATATTTAAATAAATATTTTATGAAACAAGTTATGACAGCCACTGTGTAAATTATTAGATTTCAACAACAAATGTATTAATTGTATAATTTAGAAGTTCATTTAAAAACTGCATTGAGTGCAATTTACATGTTTGCTTTTTTTTTTTTTTTTTTTTTTTAATTTGAGTGTTGATTTTAAAGTTAAAAATAAATAGTAGCTAATTAAATTTAAGTTTGGGCTCTTGGTAATTGTTACCTTGTAGTAATGTAAAAGGGATCCCTATAGTTTAGAGCAGAAGCTGAGGTAGTTTTTATAGATTTTTGTAAAAATTATTTATAATGTAGATTTAAGTAAAAGTTTAATTATAATTGAATTTATTTAAAGAAAGAGCAATTTGTTCAGTAAAACATTATTAAAAAAAAAAAAAAAAAATTGTTTAGTATTTTTTCCTCCTGCTGAACAGAACCATACCGAACCGTGACGTCAAAACCGAGGTATGTACCGAACCATCATGTTTGTGTACCGTACACCTCTAATATATATATATATATATATGTGTGTGTGTGTGTGTATGTACAGTATATATATGTGTGTGTGTTTGTATACAGGGAGAATGCAGAATTTGTCTTTGTCCTTACACTTTCGGTTCAACACAGTTATGCTGTGCCGTTCCCACTTTAAAACCAGCTGTTTCTCACTTAAAGGACGGTTAAACATCAAAATAACATGAATGTAAAGGTTGCCACAAAAAACTCTTGAAAGAGAAAGGTAATGAGTTATTATTAATTCTTAATAGTCATAAATATAATGTGTGTCATCCACTGGTCTGAATGTTTTGGGTCCCGCGTGATCCCTCTTTGGTAGTCCCACCGTTACAGCCCTGGTGCTGACCTGTGATTAACAGAGCCTTTCTAAATAAAATAATAACAAAAACAAATGAATTCAAGAATCCTGAAGTACAGTTGACACCATAACAGATAATAATAATATCTAGTGGAAACTAGGGGTGTAAGAAAATATCGATACACGTGAGTATCGCAATATTTTGTTTGGCGATACTGTATCACATCTCAAAAATGGAATATCAGTATAAAAAAAAAAGTCGCCTCGGTTCCGCCGTGTCCCATGTGAAGAGGGGCTCGCGCGGGGCGCAACAGGCGGTAGGAACGCCGCAAGGCCGCAGCTTTCTCTTATTTTGGGGGCATTTTGTGCAGTTGGGGCGATGCTCACGTCACGGTCTCTGCGATTCCATGCAGAACATAAATACAAACTGAAAAACCTGTGAAATCCAGGTGGAAATGTTCAACATCCCCCTTTACTCGTACTGCACAAAAAGTGGTTGAATAATGTTGAATGTTACAGGGACTGATTATTGCAAATGCAGAACCCACTGTGTACTGGTTAAATCATTTTTTTTTATTTATTCATTGCTAAGGTTTGCATATGGTGGTGTGTTCTTAGTGACAGCTTTCCTAAACTATATATCCTATTCCTAAAATAAGAAATATCCCAAGATATCGCCTTGCTTACAGTATCACAGTGTATCACAGCATATCGTATCGCAACCCCTGTATCGTGATACGTATCGTATCGCCAGATTCTTGGCAATGCGCAGCCCTAATGGAAAGAGTAATTGCACAGCATTTATAATATCTCCACTTTTAACGATTGACCCTTTCTTATTTCTGTTGAGTGAGATTATGGAGGTGTTTCTGGTCATCTGCAGGTTTTTCTATCAGTTCCTGTTAGCCAATGAGAGGACAGTCGCTAAGGAGATCCGGGACGAGTACGTGGACACCATGAGCAAGATCTACTTCAGTTACTTCAAGTCCTACAGCAGCAGACTGCTGAAAGTCCAGGTGACAGGCTACGCACCAACACTGACTGGATGAGTTTAGATCGAGACATACAGTGTATTTATTCATCTCTAAACCTCATGTACAAAATAGGGCTGTGAATCAGCACTGATTTCACCATTCAATTCGATTACGACTATCATGTCAACGATTCGATTCAATTTGATATCACGCTGCATCACGATTATATCAAATCTATTTTGTGTATTTTTATTAAATTATATAACCAGGCTACTTTTAAAAATAATTACAAATTAATAATAAATCAAAACAATTGTTAAGAATTTGACCAAATAGATATAGCTTCATAACATACGAGCAAATATAAAGTTATGAAGGGGGAAATACAATTACAAGTGATAAAAGCATTCTCAATACTGAAAGTGCTTTTTGTTTAAGTGTCTGAAAGTGTACAGACAGTCCTAGTTATGGGTTTTTCTTTCTTCCTTCGCATTTTTGCGGTTTGATTATTACTGGTGACATCATGGACAGACGCAGCTTTAACAGGCTACATGCACAGATCTGTTTCCACATATCAGATGCTTTGTACTGTTCTGAAAACATAGAACTGACTGTGTTTACATTGATTTCGCATCACAGAAGTACTCTGTGTATTCAACCACAGCCACGATCGAGCTTCAGGACAAACAAACACAAAGCGCTGTGGAAGTCTGTCAGTACTTGTGGACATACTGCATTTCAAATGGCAGAAATGAAAGCATGTCTAAAGTAAAAGACTAAAATAATAGCGAGTGGAAGCACTGTCAAGCATTACGCACATGTCTCAGTGCATACTCTGTGATTGTCTTTAGTGCACACACCTGCCAAATGCAGGAAAAAGCCAAGCTCAGATTATAAAAAAGAGAGTGTGTGACAAATGCAAATGCGTATGATGTCAGTAGGCTATAATCGATCCGCTTCGCAATGGAATGATTACTTTCAACACCCCTAGTAAAAAAGCTGTGGCTGGTCACTTAACATGCTGCTCAAACAATCACTTCCAGTCTAACTGCACAGTTCTTGGCCAGAATAGGCTTTAATGCAAAACTCTTGTTGCGTGAAGCTTTAACTAGTTTCAGAGTAGTAGGAAAAGTCTTCACTGTATAAATTCAGTATACTTTATTTTACAAAAGCGATTTGGTCAAGGACAGTGAGTGATTCTTTCTAATGTTTAATTTACATTATTGACACAAATGGCAACAGCAGCTATATTAGACTTCTTTGGAGGAATAGTTCACCCAAAAATTAAAGTTATGTTGTTGTTGTTCTAAACCTGTATGTTTTTCCTTCTGCTGTTGAATGCAAGCATGTATATTTGGAGCACTACTGGTAACCAAACAGTTTCTGTGTCCCCATGACCTCCATAGTATGAAGAAAATTAAATAAAAAATAAAAACACTGTTGGAGTCTACAGGGACCAGAAGCTTTCTGGTGGTTATTAATATTCTTCATAATATCTTCTTTTATGATGAGGAGAACAGATTTTCATACAGGTTCAGAACAACTTGAAACTGAGTAAATGATGACAGTATTGTAATTTTTGGGTGAACTATTTATAGACCTTTCAAATCTCATCATATAATGCCAGGATCTCATAATAGCCAACTAGTGCACATGCTTTATCTCTCAATTCAATTCAATTCATGCTTTATCTCTAACTATTAATGTTCATTTAAGACACATAACTATGTGAATTCAAACAGGTAAACACAAGGCGTGAAACATTTTTTTTAGTCAGCCGCTGTACGAGCATGTGTGCTCCACGCGTTTCAGAAACTGTCTTAACGAGTGCATTTGCCAAAATGAATTCTGCCCCACTGCTTAATGTCCCTGAACAGTTGAATTAGTTTTTAAACCACAATGTCTAAAATTTGTTTAAATGAAAAGCTTACGACGCGCAAAATAAATTTATCAACCCATAGGTGAATATAGGCCTTTAGAGTTTGTTCAAAAACATAAAGCAATATACATCTATCAAATTAATGATCAAACTAACCTCAAATCTGTGGGGATGATGACGCTGTTTTTTTTTATCAGCTCCATGTGCCCGGTCCATTTGCGGTTCCACAACTCCCACTCCATCATCAGCTTTAGTGAAATAAACTAGCTGTGGATTTTAGTGACTATGTTTTTTTTTTTCATTTCTTTGTGTCCGTTGTCATTTTTAGTTATATAAGATTGTTGTGGATTTTAGTGACACACCAGAATGCAGTGAAGAGAGGTGAATGCAGTCATTAGGTGCAGCGATCACCTGATAGATAGGCTACGTGCACAGTTCGTTCAAAAGTAAAATATATAATACATGCACTTGATTGGTAAAACAAATTCAAATGTGACGTTTTAATCTCTAATGGTAATGTATGGAATTTACGGAAAAGCTCCACAGAATAATAGCACTAAAAAGTGAGGGGCGTGGTGGGGCTTTAGCGATCTGCGCTACCGATGTCCGTCAATCTACTCCACAGACAATCACGGGCCCCCTCCTTGCCCGGGCCCCGGGGCTCCAGCCCCACCTAGCCCAGTGCTTAATGAACCCTGCCCGTGTCAGGATCATGTTATCAATATGGTCAGTATGGTCCGTGTAATACTGTTGGAGTTGTGGAGGTGTAAATGTTAGAAGGCTGTCAGAACACACACTGTATCACAGTTTGCTGTGTAAAGAGCCGTAAGGCCGCAGACTGCTCAGATTGGCCTTGATGACCCCTGGAAGAAGGCTAGCAAGAGGATACATTACTGCAGGGATCTTAAATACAGGACCGTTTGGTTCCAACCAGACCATGAGACGTAATGTTAATAATACCATCATTTTACTGTTTCTACAGTTTAGAAACTGTGCATCAGCACAATGGACCTGTACACACCACAAGCGCTCAGGGTCATTTATGGCATCTTATCTGCTAATATTTTTCTCTAGAGCCAAACGAGCTTCATTTAAGCCCTCTCCGAGGCTACTTCCTTTTCTGTCATATGGCCTTCTGCCGTACATAGTTTAATGACTATTTTATTTTTTTAGTTTGCATCCACCCCCCCACACTTTTTACAAAGCACTACCAGAAGGGAACTTATAACAATTCCAAAGAAATATTGTCCGGTCCTCCGCTGGGAAGGAAATATAGAGACTGGACGTTTTGAAACTTTAATTGACCTATCGGTAAGCCCCCCCCTCAACACTCTGAGCCATTGACAGTCGAGTATGGAAGATCCGAAGCTTGCATTGGTTTGATGGGCTTTATGCTTCAAAAATTGAAAAACTATGTGCCTGGGGTACCTGTAACAGTGATTCCAGGTATCTTGAGAGGATAGGCAATGGAATTTATCAAACAAAACAGAGGAAAATGTCCCAAAGCATTCAACTCTAATCCCAATGAAGACAAAAACTGAGTTAACTGAGTTATACATTTTCATATAATTTTGTCTATGTATGTATGCGCTTAAGCATTCTCTCTCTTGTTGTCAGTATGAAGATGTTGCAGACAAGGATGATCTGATGGGGGTGGAGGACACAGCCAAGAAAGATATCCTTCAAATCATAGATCTACCATAGGAAGACAATAGGAAGGCAGTAAACATATTTCCTTTTGAGGTTGGTGGAGAAAGGCATTTGCTTTACACTGTAGCGTCATAATGTGGTTGATTTCTTTAACTGCTAAGCAGGTTTTTTCTCCAAGCCTTCTCTCAAGAGTAGGAACACAATTTTCACTCTTGGCCAGAGGGGGGCGGTACTGAGTCCTGCGGAGCTGGAGGGGCCCATACTGATCCCACACACCGCCCAGAGAGGAGACTCCAGAGTGAGACACTCATCTTCTGCTTTACAGCGCTAGCCCTAAGAATTCAACTCTGGCTGACTCATATTCCAGGTCGTTTCAGACTTCCCGTAGACTTACATCGAGCCATATCTAGAGACCAGAATATCATAGTAACATTCTAATGAACATAACTATCATGTTTTTTGCAGCCTATCATGACTGGGTTTTCTCAGAAATTGCAGCAATGCTTGCAGCATTTTTTGTTTTGCAGTGGAAACCCGCCAATAATTGAGATGTGCTTAGTGTAAATGTGTAAATAGTGAATTTGTAATAATAGTCCCTCACACAGATGATCCCATAAAATCAGCATAAAATCATAATTGTTTTTTTTTTTTTTTTTTTTTTTTTAACACTGCAGAGAAATCAAACAAAAATGCAAGCTTTAGATTCTGCGATTGTGAAATCTGGGAGGGACTGACACACACTTAATCGCCATAAACCGTCCATGTTTGTGTTCATTACTGTAGCAGTGTAGTTTGTGATCTGTCTCTGTCTGTCTCGGTCAGTACCCGTACGAAACGCTCTTCCGCAGTCAGCACTACGCTCTGCTGGATAACGGCTGTCGAGAGTTCCTCTTCCTCTCGGACTTCTTCATGGTGGCTGGAAACTCTGCTCTGGATTTGTTCAACAGCATTATGGGAAAAACACTCAGCATGTTCCTGGTACAGTCACGTTCTTATTACATTATATTTTCACATCTCCAGTGTTTTAGTAATGCAGTTTGCAAGCAAAAAGTACAACTATCCAGTGTTTTAGTAATGCAGTTTGCAAGCAAAAAGTACAACTACCCTACCAACCACCCCAAATACCCTAGTAACCGCCCTAGCATGAAAAGATAGCACACGTTCTAGAATACCCTATGCGTATCTTTTCAGATCACGGCACTCTGTATTATTACATTTTGTAATAGTTTTTTATTTAATCGCCCATTGTCTACCCTAGCAAGCATTGCATTTGTTTTTATTTAACATTGTTTGTTTTTTTTTTCTGTCTGCAGAAGAATCTGTCCACATACCTGTCAGACTGTTATGACAGTATTGCGGTGTTTCTCTGCATTCACATCATTCTGCGCTTCAGAGCCATCACAGTCAAGAGGAACATCCCCGCACTCGACAAGTCAGTCCCTGTGTCATCACAAACGATCTGCTCGTCTGCTCTCACTCTGTCCAGTCCTGTGAAATGTACAAAATGAAAATTCACCTGTTTTCTAAGTCCATGATATTGGTCTATTTAGCATTTCATCCATGCATACGTTTAATTTCTATGATAGTTGCATGTTTTTGACCTTTTTATGCCTTTTATTGGTTTTTATTGGGAGCAGAGCCTGTAAGACTTTTGCTACCAGCTCATAAGCCTGTTTGGCAGGTTATCGATCTTAAACAATGATGCATTAGTTTGCATGCCATCCGAGCCAGTCCTGACAATAGCAAAACAAAACATGACGCTCCATTACACTTGAGATGAGAGGCCACACTTTCAACACGTTCTCACTGCCTATAGGCATCCTGTGTTGCATGTCTAAGACTTTTTACAGACTTTTAGTCAAGACTTTTTCACTTATACAGACATCAGGTATGTCCTTTAGCTTCTTTAATGCACCACTGCTGGGAAACATATTCAGTTGGCTTTTTTTAATAGATGTCAGTGGTGGAAATGTCTGGTGGAGTGTTTTGTGAGGAAACAGTTAAATGTTTTCGCATTGACAGCCTGTCCGCCAGTCTTCAGCATGCTTAGCTTTAAATATTCATTCCAGAGTGAGCTACAACAAAATAAATGCTGTTTATGTGAGACGTCAATGAGAATAATGCTAGTGACATGCTCACATCAAAATACTGTCAACAATATTTTTTTTGTCTTGATCATTGTTGATGTGTGTGTCAAAATACTGTCAACAATATTTTGTTTGTGTGTGTGTGTGTGTGTGTGTGTGTGTGTGTGCAGTGTGGGAGTGTGCAGGCTGGGTGCTGTGCTGGAGCTGCTGTGGCCCAGATTTGAGCTGATTTTGGAGATGAACATCCAGAGCATTCGAAACACTGATCCTCAGAAACTGGGTGTGCTGGACACCAGACCACACTATGTGTGTATCCTCACACACAATCACACACACATACACACAAACAAGTTTGTTTCTGTGAATTGTGGGGACTTTCCATAGACTTCTATTACTTTTATACTGACCAAACAATATTTTCTATCCCCTAAACCTACCCCTTACTGAAAACCACAGGCCGGTCCCCACAGTGTTAAAAATTTCACGCTGCAAGTACACCAACTGTGAAGTAAAGCTCAGCCATTAGTCTCTTTCCAGCATCCTCTGATGAGAAAACTCTCACAGTCGCTATAGTTACGGACAAAACATCCACTCGTATCAAATGGATTGATATGTTAAATTTCATACTTTATTGATACTGTGATTGCCTTCAGTGTACAAACCCGATTCCCAAAAAATTGGGACACTGTACAAATTGTGAATAAAAACAGAATACAATGATGTGGAAGTTTCAAATTTCAATATTTTATTCAGAATACAACATAGATGACATATCAAATGTTTAAACTTGAGAAAATGTATCATTTTAAGGGAAAAATAAGTTGATTTTAAATTTCATGGCATCAACACATCTCAAAAAAGTTGGGACAAGGCCATGTTTACCACTGTGTGGCATCCCCTCTTCTTTTTATAACAGTCTGCAAACGTCTGGGGACTGAGGAGACAAGTTGCTCAAGTTTAGGAATAGGAATGTTGTCCCATTCTTGTCTAATAAACAGGCTTCTAGTTGCTCTCTTGTCTACTACAGGCTTTTGTCGCATCTTCCTCTTTATGATGCGCCAAATGTTTTCTATGGGTGAAAGATCTGGCCTGCAGGCTGGCCATTTCAGTACCCGGATCCTTCTTCTACGCAGCCATGATGTTGTAATTGATGCAGTATGTGGTCTGGCATTGTCATGTTGGAAAATGCAAGGTCTTCCCTGAAAGAGACGACGTCTGGATGGGAGCATGTGTTGTTCTAGTACTTGGATATACCTTTCAGCATTGATGGTGCCTTTCCAGATGTGTAAGCTGCCCATGCCACACACACTCCTGCAACCCCATACCATCAGAGATGCAGGCTTCTGAACTGAGTGCTGATAACAACTTGGGTTGTCCTTGTCCTCTTCAGTCCGGATGACATGGTCTCCCAGTTTTTTTTTCAAGAAGTTCTTAATTTTTATTTTTGTGTGACCAGAGAAGTTTTTTACTTTTTGACAGTGTATTTTTTATGTGAGTTTTGGCAGAGAGAAAACATGTGCTTTTGGATCATGTTTAGATATGGCTTCTTTTTTGACCTATAGAGTTTTAGTTGGCAACGGCGAATGGCACAGTGGATTGTGTTCACTGACAATGTTTTCTGGAAGTATTCCTGAGCCCATGTTGTGATTTCATTACAGTAGCATTCCTGTATGTGATGCAGTGCCGTCTAAGGGCCCAAAGATTACGGGCATCCAGAATGGTTTTCTGGCCCTTGACCCTTATGCACAGAGATTGTTCCAGATTCCCTGAATCTTTGGATGATATTATGCACTGTAGATGATGATAACTTCACACTCTTTTCAATTTTTTTCTCTGGGAAACTCCTTTCTGATATTGCTCCACTATTTTTGTCGCAGCATTGGGGGAATTGGTGATCCTCTGCCCATCTTGACTTCTGAGAGACGCTGCCACTCTGAGAGGCTCTTTTTATACACAACCATGTTGCCAATTGACCTGCAGATTGGTCCTCCAGCTATTCCTTATATGTACATTTAACTTTTCCGGCCTCTTATTGCTACCTGTCCCAACTATTTTGGAATGTGTAGCTCTCATGAAAAAATGAGCCAATATTTGGCATGACATTTCAAAATGTCTCACTTTCAACATTTGATATGTTATCTATATTCTATTGTGAATGAAATAGTTTATGAGATTTGTAAATTATTCCATTCCTTTTTTACTCACAATTTGTACAGTGTCCTAACTTTTGTGGAATCGAGTTTGTACAAAATATGTATATTTCTGAAATGGTCATAATTCCCTCCATAAAAATCATGCTGAGTCTAAAAAGAAAGGCTTTTGTTTTTAGAGCGTTGTGTCCCTGTGCCGTGTGAAGGAATGAAAGCAGGGTTACAGTGGTGTGTTTTCCTGCTGTTTGTGTAGATCACACGCCGCTATGCTGAATTCTCCTCTGCTGTCGTCAGTATAAACCAAACCTTCCCCAATGAGAGGACCAACGCTCTTCTGGGACAGTTGCAGGTGAGAAGAGAAGCACCTTGTGTCCTCCAGGGCCTGTATTCACAAAACATCCTCAGGCTAAAAGTAGCTCATAACACTCTGATTCAGGAGAAAATCTTAAAAATAATGGGCGTCAGTGCTACATTTTTGCTCTAAGGGTGTTTCACAAAGCGTTTTGGCTCTTAAACTATCTCCTAAATCTGTGAAAGGTTAGGAGCAGTGAAGAGGAGTGCTAAGCCACAAACTATCCCAAGATAACTGTTGCTGCCTCGGAACATAAACATTTTAGAAACACTTGATGATAACGAGCTTTTAAACAGGTATCACCTTTGGTTTTGGAGGTGCTTGTTTTCATTAACAGCTGTTCTTGAGTCCAGGTTGGTTTTCTGTACGCTTGCATGTCTTACTGTCAGCCGTGATTATTCCACTCTGTTAGTTAAAAGGTTGTTTATATGCGTATTCGCTAATTGTTTACGAGAAGCACACAATTAGCTGAACATATACTAGTTTAATTAGTGACACTTTCTTTGAATGTGGTGATTAACAGTTTTATTTTTAAACCTTTTTTTGAATATGGCAACATAATATTGCGCTCTACAATATTTCTATGAATAAATCTCTGACAGAGACTATCAGCCAATCACTGTGTTCATAGATAATAAGCACACTGACATCATCCAAAGCAACGAGGTCAACCCCGCCCCCTTACTCTGAGCTGAAGACTTCCCTCTAGTCCTCAGTACCAGTTTGTCTCAGCAGCTTTGTGAACATGTTTTAAGAGAAAACTCTATTTAGGAGAACTGTCAGTGGTGAGATCAGATGTTTTGTGAATACGGGCCTGATTCGGATTCAGATTCAACTTTATTGTCATTGCACATGTGAGGTACAAGGCAACGAAATACAGTATGTATAATGTTCAGCTGGGATCTGGTTTCAGGTGGAGGTGGAGAACTTCGTGCTGAAGATGGCGGCTGAGTTTCCCTCTAGACGAGACCAGCTCATCTTCCTCATCAACAACTACGACATGATGCTCGGTGTGCTCATGGTGAGGCTCTTCACGAGACACGCTGCTAGCCGCAACACTGTGTTCTAGTCCAGCCCGCAACGTGACGCGTGTGTGTGTGTGTGTGTGCAGGAGAGAGCAGCGGACGACAGTAAAGAGGTGGAGGGCTTCCAGCAGCTGCTGCTGGCCAGAACACAGGTCTGCAGCTGCAGCTCACACCGGACACAAGCTCAGCGTGAGTAACTTGAGTGAGTAACTGTGTGTGTCGCTCTGAAACAGGAGTTCATAGAGGAGATTCTTTCTCCTCCGTTCGGAGGGATGATTGCATTCGTGAAGGAGAGCGAGGCACTAATGGAGAAAGGGCAACTTGACAAACTCAGAAACGATGAAGGTGAGTGCTGGAGCTGCTGTGGTCACTGTCGAGGTTCATGTCAGACTGCTTATCTTGCGTCTCTTGTTGTGTGATTCCTTTCCAGTTGTTTTTTTTGGTTGGGGTTGGATAATGGGCTAGAATATTTATATATTTGAATATTTCTCAATATTACAGTTTGTACTGTATTTCTGATCAAATAAGCCTTGGTGAGCAGAAGGGAATTATTTTAAAAATGTTATTCTTACGGACCCCAAGCTTTGGAATCCTATGGCAATGTTTCCATGAAAAGAGCACAGTGAAGTGTTACTGAGCCTCTGTCTGCGTGTGCTGGGTCTGTAGCTCGTATCACGCAGCTGGTGCGGGGTTTCTCCAGCTCATGGAAGCAGTCCGTGGAGGCCTTGAGTCAAGACGTCATGCGCTCCTTCACCAACTTCAAGAACGGAACCAGCATCATTCAGGTACAGTCTCACCAAATAATACATTTACAGACCTCACAGCTCATAAACATGCTGTCAAACCCATGAATGGTTGTCTTCTCAGGGAGCGCTGACCCAGCTCATCCAGTACTATCATGGTTTCCACAAGGTCCTCTCCCAGCCGACCTTCCGCAGTCTGGCAGTGCGCTCTGAGCTCATAAACCTCCATCATCTGATGGTGGAAGTCAAGAAGCACAAGCCAAACTTCTGAAGTCACACTTGAATCATCAGCTTTTGTCTTTGGGAGAAGTTGAGAATCACTGCACACATTCAGAAAACAACAGACATTTTCCTGATTAGCAAAACTAGGCACGAAATGAAGAAAATCTGTACTAGGTTGTGAGTAACATTAGTCTTGTTTTTTTACTTATGGATAACAGTGCAAGTGATCTTACAATCTTAAACTGTTTTTGCTTATCAGGTAAAAGTAACTTAATGTTTTTTTTTTCCTGGAAAACAAGACATTAAAAGTATGATATTTTGCAGCGAAGGATGATTTTCAGTTGACGTAAAGGCGTGTTGAGTATTTTGAGCACTAATCTTTTTATTTGGTCAGTCTTTTGTTTTTGGTTTGCTGATTATGGGCTCTTTTTTCATTAGATGCATTTGTAATTTCATCTTTAATATGGTTTGATTTCTTTGAATGTTTCATCTGTAAATTCATTTGCAGCTTCTCTTAATGTCTTTTGTGTATAAACTGGCATCTTTTGGTTTTTCACACACGTCTCTGAAAGTATGTGTGCACTGTTGCCGTATTTAAGATATAACGAAGAAAAGCATTCCACGTCTCGAAATAAAAGATATTAGATGGAAAGTCTCTGAAAATGTTCCCATCATTTTGTCAAAGGGTTACTCCACCACAAAATGAAAATTCTGTCATTAATCACTTGCCCCCATGTCATTCCAAACCTGTAAAAGCTTTATTCGTCTTCAGAACACAATTTAAGATATTTTGGATAAAAACCAATAGGCTTGTGACTGTCCCATAGACTGCCAAATAAATAACAGTGTCAAGGTCCAGGAAAGTATGAAAAGCATCATCAGAATACTCCATCTGCCATCAGTGATTCAACCGTAACTTTATGAAGCGACCAGAGTACTTTTTGTAAACGAAGAAAGCAAAAATAATGACTTTATTCAACAATTCCTCTCCTCTGTATCTCTCCAAATCAGCGTAGTGCCATTTTGGCAATTCTGAGCAGTACGCAGACGGTGTACGCTCTTCTGTGTCAGCCGCGCTGCGTACTGCTGAGATTTTCCAAAATGGCACTACGCTGATTTGGAGAGACACAGAGGAGAGGAATTGTTGAATTATTTAATTGTTGATTAAATCTGGTTTCTTTATGTATGTAATGTAGTTATGGAAGAGTTGGTGGATAAGGGGCAAATATAATTTGAATGCACCTCATCACAGATGTGCAGGGCGAATATGAGGCCAGTGGACGGATCTTCTCCGTGACTCTGCAGCCAGCTCTCATATACACACTTCATAAACGCAGGATGGAGGATCATCACCTCAAAAGAGCAAACAAAAGTCATATATCTGAAAATGTTCCTGAAGAATAGTTAAGGTTTGCCACTTATTCATCGAAATAAATCAGTATCTGTGTGTGTGTGTTAATAGTCAATTATGCCTACCTTATTCCTGACTGCTTTAAATGATGGTTTTACATACATGTATGTCCTGAGAATAAATGAAAAAAAAAAAAGAACAAAAGGTATAATTCCACACAATATAGAACACGTAGCTTGAGATGACGTATACACATATGTATATGCTTGCATACGTATATGCTCTTCATTGAATCCATTCTCAAGTTAATTGGGAATGGTTTGACTAATCAACTTGAATTCTGAATTGATGTTTTGGTTCAGTTTCTGCGAAAATTAGAGTAACAGTCAAGTTTTTTTTTTTTTTTTTTTTTAAATTAAAAATGGCGATAGGAAAAAATTTCACGATAGGAAAAAGTGTAAACCCTTGCGTAAAAGATGAGGTAAGATTCCATGCCCTGTACACTGTAAAAAATGATTCACTTTATTTACTCAATAAAATTGTTTAAAATTTTACATCCAATATTATTAATTAAATTTAACACATTAGAATTAATTAGAAATAATCTTATTAGATGCTTACAAGCAACCAATCAAAATAAGTAGAAGACCATGAAAAAATTAAGTAAAATTTACACAAAAATATTGATTTCATTGAGAGAGAAAAAAAACAAACAACAACAACAACAACAAAAAACACTATGCTAAAGAATGCTATGTTATACATGTCAGGCCAGTAGTTGGCGATCATGAAACACCCTGTGAAAACATTATATGCATGCACATGATGTCAGCCTTTTTACAAATTCAAATTTTTGTTGCTTATATAGATATGATACAGGCATCATGTTCAAAAGCTTGTGTCTTAAGGCCCCCAAAACAGAGTTATTGAAGACACCTAAAGTTCACAAACAGAATCACTGAAGGAGAAAAGGGTAAATTTATAGGGTTACCATTATAGTGGTCAGTGTTTGCTTTAGTTGGGCTCTTGACCCTTGACTGTTTAATGTTACATTTTGTATGGCTGTTGGAACTGAATTATTACAGCTAGACATGCTAAGAGTAAAGAGGATCAGGTGGTGTTGGTTATGATTTTACATAATAATTGTTTGGCCTGAGTGTTACAAATAGAGCTTGTTCTCGGAGTTAAATTAGCATTCAATATTGCAGCCCCTGTAATTCAACAATAGAATACCCAAAATTTTCTGTAAAATCCAGAGTTTAAGAATTCTGATTAAGAAAAAAATTGTAGTGTGAGAGGGAAGACTTATTTTAGGCACACAGTGACATAAAGAACCAGCGTATGAATCTCAAGAATGGTGACAAACAGCATATTCAGATTAACAGATAAACTGTAAGCATCACAAAACAAGCTACTAAAAATTGAGTTTTGATTGGTGGCACCCAGAATGCAGTGCAACATGCTTTTTGATGGTCACCATTGTTGAGGTTCTCAGCCTGATTCTTGATGTCTTTGTGCCTAAATGAAAAAAAATAAATCTTTTTTTTTAATGTTGTGAACAGAAGTGCTTCTAAGAATTTCTCTGATTATGCTGAAAATACCAGATCTTACACTGTTCAGCCAAAGGACGCCTGTTGCTGATAAGACACAACCAACTCAGAAATCTAGATCAAATGATGTCAAAACAACCAACACCACCTGATCTCATTCTTCTTTGGCTTGTCTAACTGCTGTATTACAATTAAAGCAACCAAAAAAATTGTTTAAAAGTTTAAGGGTCAAGAGCCCAACTAAAGCAAACACTGACCACCGTAATGGTAAGCAAAATGTAGATTATGCTCCTTCAGTGATTCTGTTTGTTAACATCAGGTGTCTTCAATAACTCTGTTTTGGGGGCTTGAAAACATAAGCTTTTGAACACAATGCCTGTATCATCTCCATGTAAGCAACAAAAACATGAATTTGTGAATTACATTTTTGCGCTGTGTTTCTTAATCACCAACTACTGGCCTGGTATGCATAACATAGTATTCATTAGCATAGTGTTTTGTTTTTCTTTCTCAAAGAATTTTTTTTTTTTTTTAAACTTTACTTATTTTTTTGTGCTATTTGACTCATTTTGAATGGTTAATTTCTAAACATGTCATTTGATTAATTCTAATGAATTCTTATGTGTTAAATTTAATTAATAATATTGCTTGTAATCTGTTGCCACAATTTTATTAAGTAAATATAGTGTATTGTTTTTAACAGTGTACACCAACTACGCACACATTTCCTATCATGTATGCCTATGAAAGACGATCGAACCAATCAGAGTAGGTATGGGGCGGGTTAACATGTGCAACCCCGCCTCTATATGCAGGCTGCAGCCAGGTGCTTCTCGTTTTGTCCAACAAAACCAATATTTTTGTATACATTTTACTTATTTTTTTTTCATGTTATTTTACTCATTTTGAATGATTGCTTGTAAGTTTCTCATTTGATTAATTCTAATTAATTCTAATGTGTTAAATTTAATTAATAATATTGCTTGTAATCTGTTGCCACAATTTTATTGAGTAAATATAGAGTATCACTTTTTACAGTGTAGGTGGTGAAACACATGCCATCTTCATCCTCTTTCTCTACCCATACCTGCTAAGCAATGGCACTCTTGTCCTGCTTTAATGCACAACACTTTTGTGGCGTAAAGAGAAGACCACCACTGGACTGATGATGAATAACCCAAAAAATCCCTGTGCGTATGTACTCATATTTATAATGTATACAGTACAGTGCTGGTAAAACATGTCTACTATATATATATATATATATATATATATATATATATATATATACAGTACGTGTGTGAAGAAATGCAGTGGCTAGATGAAGTAATAAAACACTGAAGAACTAATAAGGATCCTTATAGTATTTCATATGGCCTTGGGTGGTTCAACAAATGCATGAACTTCAAAAACAGTTTTATTGATTTGAGTGTGGACCTGCAAAAAACATTGCACAATGTCCTAACTACATAAAGAAAACATTTGACATTGCCATAGGCGTAATTTGCGGGTGGGACGGGTGGGACATGTCCCCACCACTTTTTGCCAGGGTCGATATTGTCCCTACCACTTTTTTAAAGTAGCCTAATTGAAAAATATCTTGCGGAAGGCATGAATTAAAGGGAAAACATGATCAACAAATCATTCTTCATAATCTAATTAGGGTGATAAAAAAAAAAAAACAAAAAAAAAAAACATTGGACTCCTCATGCATGCATAACTCATGCAGTACAATGACGTGATTTATTGCTGTCCCACTTTTCGTAATGTTATCATAGCATTTTTTTTTTTTAATGGAGCGTTTTTATTGTGTTGAGTGTTTCTTTGTTCTTGTAATGTTTTTTATATTTTTCTAGTCGAATGTTATCAAGTTATATTTTAATATAATAATATATTAACCATACTTTTTGATAGCTCAAGCTCATGCATAAAAGGAGGAATGGCAGAGCATCCCCAAATCCAGGTGTGAAAAACTTGTTGCATCTTTCCCAAAGAGACTCATGGCTGTATTAGATCAAAAGGGTGCTTCTACTAAATACTGAGCAAAGGGTCTGAATACTTAGGACCATGTGATATTTCAGTTTTTCTTTTTTAATAAATCTGCAAAAATGTCATCAATTCTGTGTTTTTCTGTCAATATGGGGTGCTGTGTGTACATTAATGAGGAAAAAAAAAACTTTTTGATGATTTTAGCAAATGGCTGCAATATGACAAAGAGTAAAAAATGTAAGGGGGTCTGAATACTTTCCGTACCCACTGTAACTATTAACTATGATAAAAGTTCATCAGCATGCATTGATTAATAGAATAAAATAAAACACAGCCGTGCTCTTGCGACCAACTGAGAAATTATTTGCAAAAAAGCAACCAATGGGAAGAATGAGTCCAGCTCCCCGTAAATAATCTAGCACCCCTTTAGCACCTGCGTTCAAAATTCTCTGGCGCCGCCCCTTGTACGGTACATCGATGTATTTTTGAAAAGCGAAAATTATGTTTTTCCAACTCTAATCCCAGTCCCCAAGTACATTAGGTTATAAAATAAAAAAATAAAAAAACTAGCAAAACGAATTGCACGGTGTCCCCACCACTTTTCAAAGCAAAGTTACGCCACTCGACATTGCACAGGTAACTAAGAAATTCATTTGAGCATGAAAGACCACAGGCTCATGTTGAGGGATCCATTCTCCTCCAAACAACACTCCAGTTATCTCCACTGCTAGTGTCTGCTATCCTCTGCTTACCTCAGCTATCTTCCTCCATGCAGCTGATTACTATACATTGTCTTTAAAGAATTTGTTGTTTGAGGCATATAATTCAGGGTATTTCTCCACTTGAGTTCATTTTGTTAATGCTACTGAACAGTCAACTGAAGTGTGTTGTGCCCTATTACCCCCAGTAGCTGTTAGCCACAGACGACAATTTCAGAGGTTTTTGGCATTGAGGTTAATGTATGAAAGTGGTACAAAAGGGCAAAATGAAAGATAAAGGGCTACATTAATTACATTTCCCCCCTATATGTTTAGACTTTATTTAAGCTGTAAAACTATAATTGTCAAAAAGGTAGCCAAGGGTGAATTCAATATGTATATTAACAATGATATAGGACAAATATTGTTGAATTTAATGGATAATATGTGAGTGGCTCTGTGGCATCCGAGTCGTAGCTTATATATGTCACTTACGTTCCTTACTGTATGTTTAAGTTGTAGAAAACATTTTTTAACATTATATCATTAAAGCTCAATACAATAAAAATCACATACAAACACAGAAAAACATCATGATACATTTAAATGAATTCTCACATTACAGCCTACAAAACAATTTTGTTCAATTTGTTCTCAACTAACAAAATATTCAAGTTGAAAGTCATACATTGTGTAATTTGTTGAAAGCAAAATTATGTGACAATGATAAATGGAAGCCAAAATCAACAAACCATTAAGGCCTTGATTCAAAATCACACTGAAATTCAAATAATATATATATATATATATATATGCCTGTACGCACTGCAACGACATCTAGACATGCTCCTGATATGATGGTGTTCTGTGGGATCCCCTGCCAGACCTGGATCTGAGCATCAGTGAGCTCCTGGACAGTCTGGTCCTACTTGGCGGCTTCATTTGCTCCTATACATAGTGTCCCAGAGGTTCTCAGATGGATTCAGGTCTGGGGAACATGAGGGCCAGTGAATAGCATCAATGTCTTTGTTGTCCAGAAACTGCACGCACACTCTGACCACACGAGGCTGGGCTTCCTCATGCACCAGTGTTAGCTCTGACAGAGGCTCTGAGGATTTCATCCCGGTACCTAACAGCAGTAAGGGTATCACTGACTCACAACCCTTCAAGATATTCCTCCACCACCAAACCGCTCGTGCTGGGTGATGTTGCAGATGCTTCTCACGGCATCTCCTGACTCTTACACGTCTGTCACATGTGCTCAGTGTGAACCTGCTCTCATCAGTGAAGAGAACGGGGCACCAAGGGCGGACCTGCCAATACTGGTGTTCTCTGGCAAATGCCAGAGAGCTGCCTGGTGCTGGGATGTGAGTCCAGGTCCCACTACAGGACGTCAGGCACTCATGAGTCTGTTTCTGACAGTTTAGTCTGAAACATGCACACTAGTAGCCTGCTGGAACTCATTTTGTAGGGCTCCCCCTGTTCCTCTTTGTACAAAGAAGCATATGCTGCTTGTTACCCTTCTATGTCCCCAACATGCACCTGAACCCGCTTGCAATGAGGGATTGGATCACCTGTGCAACCTTATTGGGTTGCAGATACTGTTTCATGCTCATACTAAGTAATGACAAGGACCCTAACAAAACCCTAAACTAGAGACAAATCAGGAAGGATAAGGAGAGAGCAATTGTCTGTGGCCACGACCTGCAAAACCCTTCCCTTTTGGGGGTTGTCTTGCTGTTGCCTTACCTACGGTTACTTTTATACAACTTTGTATGTTTCCACAATTTAAGACCTTGGTTGCTCAGCTACAGTAATAGCTTAAGTTGGGTCCCAAGTCCCATCCTTCCAAAATCTGACACTATCCCCAACTTTTAGTTTTCTTTCTGTTTCCTTTGACATGACTCCAATAACTGCGTTACTGAGCTGGTAACGATCTGAGGTTTTAAAATGTCAGCTGACGCTGATAGCCGTGTTCTCACCCATCTACCTGTCAGCACTTGTGCAGGGGACACTCCAAAATCTCCATCAGTTTCTTCAAATAACTGCTGCTCTTTCTCATGAGACACTTCAGTAGTATAATTAATCCCAAAGGAAATGTGAAGAAAGTGATAACAGCTAAATTGCATATTAAAAGTGCAAATCTGCTCCTTGTAGATACATTTCAGAATCTGTTTCACATAAGAGCATGACTTTGGATCAGTGTGTCTGTAAATGCATTTGAGAAATAATTTTTGTTTTAGGAGGTTCTGAGTACTGAGCCTAATGTAGCCTTTGTTTTGTTCATGACATGATATATTAAACATACATAATGTTATAAAGGATTAATAAATGAGAAGTTCACTGTAATGGTCACCATCCTTTATACAAATGAATCCTTTTTTTCTCATGAAGCTGAAGTGCAATACTATATTCATAGCTTCCTCCATGATTACCAGCATTATGATGATGCTTATTTTGTTCAAAGTAATGATGCCAGTTTCCATTTTCATCTGCGCCAAACCCAAATACACTAACCTGGAAAAGAAAGAAAGAAAAATAAACAAACAAACAAACAAATAAACAAATAAATAAATTACAACCAAATAACTTTTGTCCTAAATATCAATGTGAACAGACATTTGTATGTAAATTGGTCATGGAACCTTTGTGAAAGTGCTAGACGTTAATCTTTACTTGCCACAATATCATAATTTTTACAGGGTATGCAAATCGATTCTACAATTATTAGCCCTGGTTGGACGCTAGGTGGTGCTTTGGAGGAATTTTTTTTTTTTGTATTCTTCTGTGCAATTGCCTAGGGCTCAGCAGTAATGCAAAGCAGGTCTAAGCCTTCATTTGCATTCGTATATATATTTTTTACATAAACTTGAAGGGTAAGTTCAACCAAGAATGAAGGACACGTGTTGAGTGGGGCACCTGTGTGAGGAGATCGAGGAACTGTAAATGGGTTTTTCAGAGAAACAACTATGCATTACATAGAAAAATATAATACCAGCTCTTGCTGATTTCCCTCATTTTATTTTCAGTATGTTCCTTTATGTATTTGCATAGGCACTTTTAATTCAATCTATTCATTTTTTTTTCATTTAAATGCATTCCCTGGGAATCAAACCCATGACCTGGTGTCATGAACAAATGGGTCTGCAGACTCCGCACTAGGACCTAGAGCATAGCTAATATGTTGAGTACCTGAAGTACAAGTCATTAATTTTACAATCTATAGCACAGTTTACGATTATTAGTAACATAACACAAAGACATGTATGACTTTATAGAGCAAAGTTGATTTGTTTATTTATTTATTTATTTATTTTTCATGTTAAAAGGCATTTAAGCCAATGAAATTGCTATGTGTGCATGACATAACATATTCTGGGTGATAAAAAGATATATTATTTAAGACTATTCTGTTTGTTTATGATACTGATAAAGGATATTAGTATGTTGTTGGTATGTCATACCATTACCATCCCTCAAAGTATAACTATTTTGCCATATAGCTGGAGATAACTTGAAAAATCCAGATAAGATTTGAAGAAAAGAGAGTTTTTGTATGGTAGAATTTAAAACAGCCAATATATAGTCTGTTTTTACAGACTCTTCCTAGTGTATGAATGCTGTATTGCATTCTTTGAATCAGTTTTACCTGGTCACAGATGTGCAAGGCAAATATGAGTGTAATAAAACCAGTGGATGGGTATCTGCCATGTTTCTGCAGCCAGCGCTCTTGAATATATTTTAGAAAACCAGGATGGAGGATCATCACCTGATGCCACAAAAAGAAAGTATTATTCACATCAAATACCCAAACATCTCTTCTGGGTTAATGCCTGATAGGCTGTTTTATCAGATGGTTAACATGTTGAAGTACTGACTGGCTGATGGCTACTCACCTTGTCCCTGTTTGCTTTTATACTGGGTTTCACTGGAACATACGTGCTAGAGAGAAAGGAAATGATGCTGTTATGGCATATTTTGAACAACTGCAGTGCTTCTAGGGCAAACTTTATTTACTGTATGTAAAGGTGAGCAGTGGTCAACATAAAAAATAAGAATAAACCTACAGGCTGAAGCAGGAGAGTAGGCACTGATGAAATAAAGTGATGTCTTTATGGTAAAAGTGCTGAAGCATGCTTTAAAGTAAAAGTAATGACAAATTT
Source organism: Cyprinus carpio (assembly GCF_018340385.1). Lineage (NCBI taxonomy): Eukaryota > Metazoa > Chordata > Actinopteri > Cypriniformes > Cyprinidae > Cyprinus > Cyprinus carpio. The sequence continues at coordinate 852,659 of NC_056615.1, forward strand.
TATACAAAACTGAATCCACAAGAGCATCGTCATGTGTGCTCATTTGTAATAGCGGTCTCACCGATCGATGTGTTTGGTCGTGAAGACACTGATGAGCCACTGCAGATCCACAGTCTTGAAAGGGATCAGCACCAGGTGAGTGGAGTTGTCCATGTCCATGGCACTCTCAGGGTAGATGATACGGTGAGTGGTCTTAGACCCCACGTCCCGCTCAAAGCCTTCGGTTGGGCCCTTATTTATCCTGACAAAATGATTTAGGCAGATGTTTCATGTGCCCTTTGATGCAGTTTTTATTTGTATTCATTCACTAATTCAAATCTAATTCATTTTTCTATCATTTCTCATCACTTTTATAGTTCTAGAATTTAATCCTGACTGTCTTCACACTGACAAATTCATATTCTGTATCTGATTTGGCTAATAAGCACTTCGCAGTCTTTTGAGGACTGTGTCTTCAACATGTTGGTCCTTCTGGACCTTAGTGCAGGCTCTGACATGCTCTGTCTTTACAGGCACCGCTCTCAGATATCAGCAGCAATTTCTCTGTGTTAACAAATGCAAAGCGTGCCCTGTTTCAGTTTCCAGAGGCATTCCTGTGAGATATTTCAGTTTTGGAAACATTTTGTATGTTAGAAGCATACACCCTATGGCTCCTATTTAAATGTACTTTTTAATGCAAATATCTCTATGCAAAGTTAGAACTGCCCAGAGACATTCACTCCACTGTAAAACATAAACATTTGCTACATTGTGCATACAACAACACCCCGACCAATTTGTCATTACAATTGTATTGTGGCTGATTTAGCTTTTGTTTTAGTATGTGATTTGCAATGCTAATAGCACATAATATACAACACAAACCTTAGATGAACTTGACATTACAGGACAATCTATATGTAGAGAGAAGGCGGTTATTCTAGTTTGTAGAGACTGCATGCAGTTAACAGCTCTCTCACTCACCTAATGACAAGATCATGGGCATCGATGAGCGCACCGTAGTGGGATCCTTTGAGGTTCCCAGAATTCCCCACTACAGCACAGGTTCTGCAGCGGCCTGGACTAGCATCTGAGTAATCTTCTTCATTCGGGAAGATGCCAAATAACATCTCCGCTACTGCTTCATAGTTCACTCTACTCTTATATTGTAGCTTCTGTTCAAACATTACAGAAGAACAATCATGATTAACAGAGCTGTCTTCTCTGCTAAATTAAACCAATGGTTTCCAGTGGTACAAGCAACTAGGTTGTTTTTCTTCAAGGTATCACACACTGAATTTGGCATAATGACACAACATAAAGAATCCTAACTTTGTGGTTATATTGGCTATAAGACACTTACTTGCCACCACCAATAGAGGGTGTTGCTGAGTATGCAGTTTTTCTTAGTCAGTAAGGGTTGGGCGTAGGGGTCGTATCGCTGTTGAAACCAGGGGTCATGAGCGATGTCTGACACGCACTGACCACATGCACACGCTCCAAAGAGAAGTCTTTGTACAGAAGGTCGAGAGAATATAAATACACAGATGACCACACTCACACTTAAGATGATGTATCGGGTTCTTTTGGCCCCAGAGCACGGCATCTTTTACTCATCTCTTGAGCCCTTCAACAAGAAAAGTATTTTAGTAATTATTAGAAGTATGTATATATAATATTCTTTGTGTTTATCAAAGTACTTCAATTACACTAATTGCAAGCTTCAATTACAAAAACAGCAAGCTATATTGTTTGAACTTTTAAAGTTATATCAGTTCAGGTTACATCTGTAACTGATATAACTGAATTGCACTTTACCTGAGCCAATCAAACCAATACAGTAATAAATAACAGTATTCCAGCAACTAAAAACTGCTGTCATTCAAAATGACTTTTACCTGTAATAATCGTCTTGTAAAAAGGTTGAACAGCTTTTATCAGAAACCTAACACTTTGATTTGTTTAATTGTGTAAATAAAGCTTTGAGTTTCAACCCACCTGTGCAGATGTGGAGAGCAGAAGGACAGATGCGCATCTCAGGTGTTTCATCATTAATCTTACTTTCAGTAGCATAGATTAAAGCTCATCAGTGAGTCCTGACGTTCAGGTAGTTAATGGTTGAACGTGTGTGCAAGTGTGGGAGCGTGTGTCTGCCTTTACACAGGAATGGAAATATTTGAATAACTACAAATAAGCCTGGCCGAATTCCTGCGTGTTTCTCTCTTTTTTTTTTAACAGGACATCCAGTCTTTGACCTTCAAAGTTAAACACTGAGTTCGGATTTCAATTTAAAGTCTAAAATGCTCAAATAGAGCTTAGCTACTACATAAAGGTCTTTTGGATGCCTTAATTGTGAATGCACATTCCAGGAATGGCAGTAAAGAAATTGCTAGTTTTGGAAATGTTACACATGACATTTAATGCTGTTTTATAAACAAGGTTCGGGAGGAGCAAGATCAGATAATCAGCCAATTCAGCACAGGTGGAACTCATCTACTTGATCTACTTAATTAGGATGATGTGTAGCCTATATAAATACACTATCGGTCGAAAGTTTGGGATCAGAATGATTTTTTATGTTTTTTACAGGAGATTCTTATGCTCATCTAGGCTGCATTTATTTGATCAAAAATACAGGGAAAATATGTATATAAAATATTGTCAAATATTATTATGATGTAAAATAACTTTTTTCTATTTTAATATACATTAAAATGCAATTTATTCCTGTGATGCAAAGCTGAATTTTAAGATCTAATTTATTCCAGCATTTCAGCTTTGTTACTTCAGTATTCATTGTAATATGATGTTTTGTTATCAGTGCTGGAAACTGTTGTTCTACTATGCTTTTTTTTTATCATTTGTTGATTTTTTCAGGAATCTTTGATGAATAAAAGGTAAAAAGAAGAGCATTTATTTAAAATAGAAATCTTTTCTGACAATATACACTACAGTTCAAAAGTTTAGGGTTAGTACATTTTTATTCTTTCTTTTTTTAAAGAAATTAAAACTTTTATTCAGCAAGGATGCGTTAAATTGATAAGAAGTAATAGCAAAGATTTATATTGTTAGAAAAGATTTATATTTTGAATAAATACTGTTCTTTTTTACCTTCTTGTTCATCAAAGAATCCTGAAAAAAGTAATCGCAGTTTCCCAAAAAATACTTGGCAGCACAACTGATGCCATCATTGATAATTCTAATAATAAATCAGCATATTAAAATGATTTCTTAAGGATCAAGTGACACTTTATACTGGAGTAATGGCTGATGGAAATTCAGCTTTGCATGATAGAAATAAATAATATTTTAAAGGATATTAAAATAGAAACCATTATTTTTATTTTGTAATAACATTTTGCAAGATTACATTTTTTTTTTTCTGTATTTTTGATCAAATAAATGCAGCCTTGATGAGCAGAAGTGACTTCTTTAAAAAACACAAGTCTCACTGATCCCAAACTTTTGACCGGTAGTGTGTATATAGTATATACCGGTAGTGTGTATATTTGACCGGTAGTGTGTATATATATATATATATATATATATATATATATATATATATATATATATATATATATATATATATATATATATATATATATATTAGGGCTGTCAAATGATTAATCACGATTAATCACATCCAAAATAAAAGTTTTGTTTACATAATATATGTGTGTATACTGTGTATATTTATTATGTATATATAAATACACACACATGCATGTATATATTTAAGAAGAATATGTTATGTTAATATATTAAATATATTTATATATAATATAAAATATAAGAATATAAATATATAAATGTATAAACATGTAAATATTTTCTAAATATATAATTTATGTGTGTGTATTTATATATACATAATAAATATACCCTGTACACATACATATATTATGTAAACAAAACTTTTATTTTGGATGTGATTAATCGTGATTAATCATTTGACAGCCCTAATATATATATATATATATATATATATTGTGACACGTGTCCCGAGCTCTTGTCAGCGTCGCCCTGGAAACGGAGCAGGCACACCTGCACCTGCTCATCACGGGCTGAGCGGCCACACCTGCGCCCCATCAGACGCGGCTCTCATAAGCCCTGCAAACCAGCACAGAGATGAGAGATGTCCTCGGCTGAAACTTGTCTTTCCTTTTGCCCACAGAGAGCAGCGTGTGACCGCCAGCCCCACCAGCCATGGGAGAGCACGGCCCCACACTGCACCAGCGCACCGACAGCCAAGACGCCGAGCACCGAGCACCAAACCGCCTCACAGCAACGCCTATCACCACCCTTCTTATTTAATAACATCCACCCTTCGGGGAACTTACCCTCATCCTCGAGTCGTGTCCTCCTTCACCCCGCCACACTGGTGGAGAATGCGGGAAGGACAGTGAAGAGGACACCGACGATCCCACCCCGCACCGCGTGCTACGAATTGGACTGGTTTGGATTGACTTTTTGTTTTTTTTTCCCACGTTCCTTACCTCACGTGATTTTTCTGGTTCCCCAGGTGGCGCTCCTCCCCCAACGATGGAAAAGCTGTTGAAGCACCTCACCGAGGTGAGCATCCGCCAGCAGCAAATCGTGGAGCACATGGCCGCCCGGCAGGGGGAAACCGAACGTGAGTTGAGGATTTACGGAAGGAGCTCCTAGGACGGATGGGGTTGTCTCCGATCAGCGCTGCCCAGCTGTTTAATAAATGGACCTTCGACCCTTGGCAGCCGGCCCGGGCCCAAGCCGCTAGCCTCTCCCGTTTGGCCCAGCACTGGTTGCTGGCCGGGGGTCCCACCGTACACCAGGTAGCGGAGCGTGCGTGGTCGACCGCCTCTTGCGGGCTCTTCCCCGCCCGTTACGGCAGGCCGCCGGCATGCGGAACCCGGCCAATGTGGATGAACTTGTCGAGGCCATAGAGCTGGCGGAGGCCACCCAACACCGGGAGGTAGGGGAGAGAGCGCCGCCGTTTCCCCGGAGGGTGGTCCAGGAGCGACGCACGCCAGAGGGCACCCAGCGTCCGGTGTGCATGCCGGCGGTTCCCGGCCCACAGGATGAGCCCATGCCCACGGAAGCTCCCCGCTCCCCAGGACGACCCTGGCTGGCGGGCTGCACCGTGCACACCGAAAACGCTCCACGGGCGGAAGTAATAATAAACAGCCGCCCGTTCCTCGCCCTTCTTGACTCTGGCAGTGCGGTCAGTCTGGTCAGGACATCGATACTACCCCCGTGGACCGAAACGAAGACCAAGCTCCCTATAACCTGTGTGCACGGCGACACCAGAGAAGTGCCTGCGCGGCGAGTCACCATCGCAGCGCCGACCGCCGCTTGGCCCGTAGATGTCGGGCTCATCCGAGACCTACCCGTACCGGTCCTACTGGGAAGGAACTGGCCAGGGTTCGACCGCCTACTCGCCTCCGTCACCCAGCCCGCCAGCCCAGCCGGGAACCGCCCAACCAAGAAGCCCAGCAGGAAATCCCGAAGACGTCCCGTGCTGCTGGCCTCTGACAGCCCCAGGGGTGATGAGTCGCCCCGTCCTCCTCCTAACCTCTACTTTGACTTATTTCAGCAGGTGACCGGGGCAGGGGGTTTCTACAGGGAGCAGCATGAGGACGATTGCCTCAAACACTGCTGGGCTCAGGTGAGGGTGGCCGAAGGGAAGGAGCTCCAGCCGGCACCCCACCCAACACCCCACTTTATCGTGGAAAATGGCCTGCTCTACTGTGTCGCCCAGTGGCGGGGGGAGGAGAAAACCTTGCTGGTGGTCCCGCGTAGCAAGACGGAGGCGGTGATCGAGATCGGCCATGCCCATCCAATGGCAGGCCACCTGGGAGCTCAAAACACGGTCCAGCGCCTCCGTGACCGGTTCCACTGGCCGGGTCTAGAGGCTGAAGTCCGCCGTTTCTGCCAGGCCTGCCCAACGTGCCAACGGATGTCGCCTCGGACCCCTCCCCCCAGCCCGCTGATACCACTGCCCATCATAGAGGTGCCCTTCGAGCGGATCGGGATGGATTTGGTGGGGCCGCTGCCGAAGTCCGCCCGGGGGCATGAACACATCCTCGTCATTGTGGACTATGCCACCCGGTATCCTGAGGCCATTCCCCTCCGTAAAGCCACCATGAAGGCCATAGCCCAGGAGCTATTCACCCTGTTCAGCCGGGTTGGCATCCCCTCCCAGATCCTGACTGACCAGGGTACCCCCTTCATGTCCCGGATGATGGCGGACGTTTGCAAGCTCCTCAAGGTCCAACAACTCCGCACCACGGTGTACCACCCCCAGACCGACGGGCTCGTCGAACGGCCTCAAGCAGATGCTGCGCCGAGTGGTGGCCAAAGACAAACAGGACTGGGACCAGATGCTCATGCTATCAACATGCTAGGAACATGCTAGTAACTTGCTAATCATGCTAGTCACTTGGTAATCATGCTATCAACATGCTAGTTACTTGCCAATAATGCCAGCAACATGCTAGCAACATGTTAATCATGCTGGAAACATGCTAGTGACATGCTAACTTGGTAATCATGTTAACGACATACTAGTCATAGCTAATCATGCTGGCAACATGCTAGTTTACAATTTCTTGTCTATTTATCTATCTGTCTATTTATTTATCTATTTTTCTGATAAATTGTATTGGCTTCAAAACTTTAAAACTACTTCAAATTAGTTAAAACTAAAAACCCTCAAACTTTAAGCTTTTAAAAAAGTGAAAGTGAAAGTGACGTGACATACAGGCAAGTATGGGGACCCATACTCAGAATTCGTGCTCTGCTTTTAACCCATCCAAAGTGCACACACACCTGGAGCAGTGGGCAGCCATTTATGCTGTGGCGCCCGGGGAGCTGTTGGGGGTTCGGTGCCTTGCTCAAGAGCACCTTAGTCGTGGTATTGAGGGTGGAGAGAGCACTGTACATGCACTCCTCCCACCTACAATTCCTGCTGGCCCGAGACTCAAACTCACAACCCTTGGATTGCGAGTCCGACTCTCTAACCATTAGGCCATGACTTCCCCGTCGTAAAAAACTACTTCAAACTTTCTGGCTAGGCTTTTTCAAGCTGAGAAAGCCAACTTACTGAAATTCATCTTAAAGTGCATATTGCAGGTTGAAAAAATTCTAATTAATATATAACCTTGTATGAAAATACCATATGAACCGTTAATGCAGGATTTTAAAATGTTTTACAAGACGTGAGGACAGAAATTAAGAAGAAAAAGTGATGGTTTCCTTGACAGTTTTCAAAAGCCGTTTTTTTTTATAACATCGCGTCATATTGTGTCACGAGAGGGAGTCGTGTGCTGAGCTTTGCTTTGAGTTGCGTGAGTCAGTGTGTTTTCGGTAGTTATTTTTATTTCAATTTATCATCGTCATGGTAAGAGTTAACACTCTTCTTGTCAGTTGGTCTACTGGCTTACTGTCTGGTCGGGTAGCCTTCCTCTCAGTGTACTTTTGTAGATGCTGCGATGATTGTGGTTCTGGCTAATGGGGTTTTGCTGATAGCAAATGGGTGTTGGGGATGGGTGGGATGGGTGTTCCCATGGCAATTGCCAACACGTCAATGGCTTTAAGGCTCATTATTATTTTTTGGTCACTATTGGATTTAACCCCAACATGAAAATTGGATAGACGCCCTGCAACTAAAGGTTCTAAATTGGCACCTGCATCTCGACTCCGTGACGTACGAACACTGCCGTACACTTGATATCATTTGTCACCCGCATTATTTACATCGCTTGCCTAAAAGGACTTTCAGTATTCATCATTCTGATTACATCAAGAACTACAAAACTGCCTTGAATGCAGCCTGCTCTTCTTATATCTCCAGCATCATTAACAAAGCTAATAATAGGCCTAAAGCACTATTTAGCATGGTAAGCAAACTAATCCAGGCACAAAATCATAGTATCAGCCAACATGAATCTGAAGATTTGTGTTGTACTTTTTTACACCACTTTCAGGGAAAGTTGGATGTTTTATGTGGGACTTTTGATGGGGAACCGACTATTTCTAATTGTGATCAAACTCAGTCTACCCAATCATTGGCTACCTTTGCCTTAACTAATCCATCTCTAATTGCTGATGTAATACAGAAATCAAATTCCTCTTCAAGACGACTAGACCCTGCACCTACTTTTCTCCTGAAACACTGTATCCCTGTTATTTCTGCCCCTATCTCACACCTCATCAACATGTCTTTCATTTCTTCCACTGTTCCTATATCTCTTTGATATTCATCAGTCTAGTTTTCACACACAGCACAGTATGGAAACTGCGCTAGTAAAGGTTGTCAGTGATCTATTACTTTCTGGCATTCAGGCAGTTTATGAATTATTTTATTACTTGACCTTAGCTCAGCTTTTGATAGTATTTGTCATGAGATATTACTCTCTTGCCTTGCAGAAGTTTGCATCTCGGGTTCTGTATTATCCTGGTTCTCCTCATATCTCACAGATAGGCAATACTTCATCTCACTGCACAATTCCAAATCTCCTAATGTCTTGCTCAAACAAGGAGTTCCCCATGGCTCAGTTCTCAGACCATTATTATTCATCATCTACATTCAGCCTCTTGGCCAAATAATTTGTCGCCATGGTTTTAACTACCACTGTTATGCTAATGACATCCAGATATATACTGCTTGTCAACCAGATTCTATCCAGTCGATGGCATACTTATCTTCATGTGTCAGTGAGGGATTGGCTACATTCTAATTTTCTTAGTTTGAACTTGAGTAAAACAGAAATTTTAATAATTGGTCCCCCATCTCTAATAAAAAATAAAATTGATGTTTCTAGCTTTGACCTTGACACTAATTCTATTTTTCCATCAGCTACTGTTAGAAACTTAGGCATCATTCTAGACCCATCACTGACCTTGGATGACCACATTAGCAAACTCTCCAAAGCTGTTTTTTTTTCAACTACGTTGAATTGCACAAATTCATCCTTTTCTCAGTAGAAAAGATGTGGAATCATTAGTGCATGCATTTATTACCACTCGCCTTGACTATTGTAACGCTCTTTTCTCTGGCTAACCAGCACACTCCATCATTCGTCTGCAATGCGTTCAAAATTCTGTTGCCAGATTATTAATTTCCACAAAAGATTTGCTCACATCACCCCTATTCTATTTAATCTTCAATGGTTGCCTGTATCTATTTGTGTGCAATACAAAATTCTTCTGCTCACCTTTAAGGCACTCAAAGGTCTTGCTCTCGCCTATCTTTCCAACCTACTCTCTTCTTATATACCTTCTCGCGCACTCAGGTCTTCTAATTCTAAACTTCTTTGTGTACCTAGGTTCCGCCTATCTTCAATGGGCGGCAGGTCCTTTTCTGTTACTGCACCCAAACTTTGGAATTCACTTCCCCTGGTACTCAGAACAGTCACCTCTTTTAGTGAATTCAAATCAAAACCTAAAACTTATTTGTTTCATCAATACTAAACTAATTTACATTGTGTATTTGTCCGTTTTGTTTTCTATTTCTATGTCTTTACTACAAAATATGTGTTATATGCAACTGCATTATTTGCAACTGAATTGGGCAAATGTTCAATGAAATTGTTTCTTTGTCATCAATATTTGTTGCTTTGGTGTACCATGTTCAGCGTTCTTGAGCTCGGTAAAGGGGCTATATAAATTAAACATATTATTTTATTATTATTAAATCATTGTGTTTGTGGAGGTTGCACTAAATCCAGCCTGTCAGGCAGGCGCGCAGATGGCACTAAGGATGGGGGGACATGACCCCCCCCCAGATTCGATCCGTCCCCCTCACTGTCTCAATGAAAGGCTCATTGGTAAACAGAGGATTAATCAGGGTTTCCGCTATGTACATTAGCCTAAGTAGTGGCGAACCTGCCCACCATTCCTTAAACATGTACTAAGCGATTTTTGAAATATGCTTTTGACCGCAGTGTCTGACAAAGTCCCAAAACACACTTGTAGCCAATCAGCAGTAAGGGGGCGTGTCTTGTCCTGATAGTGAGAAGAGAGCGCTCAATTTGAGTGCACAGGACGCATATTACATTACATTTACATGTAGTCATTCAGCAGAAGCTTTTATTCAGCATATTAGCAGATCGGCTGTAGATTGAGAGAGATGGCAGATAAAAAAAGAGGAAAATATCAGAGAAACAAAACATTAAAAATAAGGGTTGCAATCAGGCAAGAGGCAGGACCCACATAAGAGCAGCTTTCCAGCGGTTAAGAGAAACTAAAGGATTGGGAAGGGCTCAAATCGGACGCAGAGGTTGCTTTGTTTCTTTTTGATAGGTGAGTGACGTTAGTTTTGAACTTATCCACGTTGGCTTTTGTTTTAATATGCTTGTGTTGTTTCCGCGATCGTCGTTGCCATGGTTGCGTATGTACGTGTGGGGCTAAGATTTCAAAATATGAGCGCGGCCGAGAGAGCTCAACGCACTGCAACTTCACAAAACACATTCAAATAGAAAAAGCACCAGAAAATTAAGAAAAAAATCTTCATCAGTTTGACAGCACACGTGCTGCAAATACTCACAACACAAACAAATACAGAAACGAGCTGCAAATACTCAACACAAACAAAATTACCCCAACAAAACTTAAATTACCATTTGTATAACCACAGTTGTACAAATACCATGGTTAAACTATTGTTAGAGTAGTAAATCCATGGTTAATTTGTGCATGATTACAGTAACCATTTTTGTTTGCTTTTTTATATAATAAATGTATTTATTAATTAATTAATTTCAATAGTAAAACCATGGTTAGTTTTTGTAAGGTAAGTTGTAAAAGTAAGTTAGCCAGCATACACAACCGTTTACAGTTACAGTAATTGTGTATTTAGTCATCTTATTTAGGCTAATAATAGCCACACAAAAAAAGCAACAACAACAACAACAAAAAGCTAAGGAATCATCAGGATGTTAAAATAAACAAAGATCTTTTCAGAGCAAACATTGATAAATTATGTCCCAGCCATGTTTTTCACTTTACGGTTCCCTTTATTTTATTTATATTTTAGATGTGGTCTGTGTTTTTGCAGCACATATCTTTATTTGCTTGTGTTGTGAGTATTTGTATCGCGTGTTGGCAAATTGATGAAGATGTTTTCTTAATTTGCTGGTGTTTTTGTCATTTGCAGTATGTTTAGCTCTCTCGGCCACCGTAGCAGGTCCTGTTGGGGTATGGATGTGTTTGTTTTGGTGCTAAAGAATCCGGTCAGGGCAGATGCAGGCTGAAGCACAATAATAATCTAACCATTACTTTGTACCCACCTTCTCACTACACGCTGTTCTGTTGTCAATAAACACACATGACGATGGTGCTGCCACTGACGTTTACGTTCTCTGTGTGTGTATGTGCTATGACTCCTGACCCCGGGGTCCTATGAGGAGCTGGTAGCATAGTGATCATATAGAGGTGCATCTAAAAAAAATTTAATATCATGGAAAAGTTCTTTATTTTTTGTAATTAAATTCAAAAAATCAAATTTTCTTATATTCTAGATTCATTGCACACAAACTGAAATATTTCAAGAGTTTTTTTGTTTTAATTCTGATGGTTACAACTTGCAGTTTAGAAAAATTAAAAATTCAGTATCTCAAAAAAATTGAATATTTTCTCAAAATAGCGGCCTTCAGGTTCTCTGTATTGTTTTTTAGATGTTATTTATCTTCCTCTTCACAGTACCCCATAGATTCTCTGTGAGGTTCAGGTCAGGCATGTTTGCTGGCCAATCAAGCACAGTAATACCATGGTCAGCAAACCACTTGGAAGTGGTCTTGGTACTGTGGGCAGGTGCTAAATTCCTGCTGCAAAATGAAATCAGCATCTCCATAATGCTTGTCAGCAGATGGAAGCATAAAGTCCTCCAAAATCTCCTGGTAGATGGCTGCATTGACTTTGGACTTAATAAAACACAATGGAACAACACCAGCAGACGTCACGGCAGCCCAAATCATCACTGACTTCAGAAACTTCACATTGGACTTTGGATTCTGTGCCTCTCCAGTCTTCCTCCAGACTCCAGACCTTGATTTCCAAATGAAATGCTAAATTTACTTTCATCTGAAAAGAGGACTGTGGACCACTGAGCAACAGTCCAGTTCTTTTTCTCCTTACCCCAGGTGAGATGCTTCTGATGTTTTTTTCTGGTTCAGGAGTGGCTTGGTTCCAGGAATGTGAAACCTGTAGTTCTTTTCCTGAAGATGTCTGAGCGTGTGACTCTTGATGTGCTGACTCTGGCTTCAGTCCACTCCTTGTGAAGCTCTCCCAAGTTTTTGAATCAGCTTTTCCTGACAATCTTCCCAAGGCTGTGGTCGTCCCTGCTGCTTGTGCACCTTTTCCTACCACACCTTTTCCTTTCAGTCAACTTTCTATTAATATATTTTGATATAGCACTCTGTGAACAGCCAGCGCTTTCAGCAATGACCTTCTGTGGCTTACCCTCCTTGTGGAGGGTGTCGATGATTGTCTTCTGGACAACTGTTGCATATTCTAAACTAGCCCAAGAGGTACCAGTATTTATACTCAAATTAATCAAACTAATCAAGCTCAAAAAGGAATATTCTATTTTTTTGAGATACTGAATTTTGTATTTTCCTAAGCTGTTGTAACCATCAGAATTAAAACAAAAAAACTCTTGAAATATTTCAGTTTGTGTGCAATGACTGTAGAATATAAGAAATTTTGCTTTTTTAAATTAAATTACAAAAAATAAAGATCTTTTCTATGATATTCAAATTTTTTGAGGTGCACCTGTACAATCATCTATGACTGAGCTGGTGATTTTTCTGGACTGAAAAAATTTGACTGCTATCTGCGCCCCTTCTGTCAGGACACCGAGTCCACAGGTTTTCTAACAAAAAAATATGACGGTATCTTCCGGACCTGTGTGCATTTGTGTGGGTGAAGAGAAGGGACTTCACTAATGCATCTGCTTCGAGAAACGCGGTGGTGTTACTTAGCGATCACTTTACACCGGAGGAGGATTATCATCCCGGCGATATGATGCAGTTCAACATGGGATACCGAAACAAGTAGCGAGTGAGACTCAAAGCTGACGCACACCATCACCTTCATCGGGTCCCGGTCCGCCTGTGGCTCGGCCGCCGGCGGGAGACATGATGCTCACGGATCCGTCAGAGATTCTGCTCCACATCCAACATCAACTGTACACCATAAGTTTTTAACACCTTAGCAACCACACGGGTATTTGCTACCTACCAAATCAGTGAACATAATTTGCATAAATATAAATAAATAAATAAATATATATATATATATATATATATATATATATATATTATATATATATATATATATATACACACACACATACATACAATTATTATTATTATTATTATTATTAACAGTTGCAATGTTGTGTTTTGAGTTAGGTATTAACAGTGCTAGGAAATAATATTTGTTGATTTAGTGCTGTATAAATAAAACTGAATTGAATTAACCATAGATGTAGATCTGCTTGACATTTATCTGATGTAAACTTCACAAACAAATTTTTATGCCGTAAGACAATTTGTGATTGTGATTATTTTTTATTGATTGTCACCAAAATGGGGCCTTTCAAAACCTTTATAAAGTCACCCTTCCTCTGGAAACTGTCTAGTAATGGCTGACACAACACATGCAGGTAAGGTCTTCCTGATGTGCCTGCTCAGAATGCTATAGGCCCAGCGGACAACTTGCCTGTATGCTGTCAAAATGTCTTATACCAATGGCATCAAACAGTGTGACTTACAGGTAGTTGTGACCTAAATATAGGCAGCTTATAATTGGGAGAAGAAAAAAAAAATCAGATGTTTTTAATATTCAAATCATTCATTTACTATTTATTTATACATACAAGTATTTAGCTCAGAATAATAAATGATTTCTGCCCTAAACATACATGTGTTTGCTGGCCTGGAGAGGTCCATGCTCCTGTCTGAAGTGTATTTAGGCTGTCTGTAGCACATATGGGTTCAGACAGCAAGCCTCAAAGCCTGGGTGCAGAGTCAGACGCTGCACAGCAAGTGTGGGGTTCACATTCTCCACTAAGACCCAGAATGCATCTAACTCCCTGCAGCACTGACTTTCCTCAGTTGTGAGCATCTTCATAGCAACTCTCTAGCAACTATCCAAACCAACCTAGCAACTGCCAAGAGTACCCTAGCAACCGCATAGCAACACCCTAGCAACTCCCTGAGTACCTTAGCAATCGCCCTGGGTAACTTAGCAACTGCATAGCAACACCATAGCAACTACCCTGGGTACCCTAGCAACACTTTAGCAACCGCCTGGGTACCCCAGAAACCACATAGCAACACCCTAGCAAACAACAAGGGTACCCTAGCAACCGCATAGCAACAACTTAGCAACCACAACAGGTACCCTAGCAACTGCATAGCAAACCCCTAGCAACCACCCCAAGTACCTTTGCAACCATATAGCAACACCTTAGCAACCACCCCGGGAACCCTAGCAACCGCATAGCAACACCCTAACAACGGCCCCAGATACCTTAGCAGCCCTGGCAACTACCCTGAGATCCTTAGCAACCGCATAGCAACATCTTAGCAACCATCCCAGGTAGCCTAGCAACCGCTCTAGTAACCACCCCAAGTACCCATGCAACCGAATAGCAACACCTTAGCAACCACACGGGTATTCTAGCAGCTGCAGTACTATCTATCTATCTATCTATCTATCTATCTATCTATCTATCTATCTATCTATCTATCTATCTATCTATTCAATTCAATTCAATTCAATTCAAAATCATTATTGGGATGACTGTAAATGATACAATATTGCCAAACCTTAGTATACATGTACAAAAAGATACAAATAATAATATAATAACAATAATAATAAATATAGCTGCAAGCAGCAATTACGGGGCCAAGCACTCCAAAGACAAATTGAGGAATTAAGCATGGCACGGAGCATCAGACCAACTGCAGAAATTAGTAATCGAAGCCATTTTAGGATGATTTCAGTCAAAACGTCAGAAAAATCATAAATACAACCTCTAGTAACATGATTTATTGGCTTATCACGTTTAACCAATAGATGGTGCTGTTACCAAATTAATGTGGCATAGTCAGTGTGAGGTGACAATGGCACATACAAAGTTTGGTGTCAATGTCAAAAATTTGTAGAGATACAGCCTTTGATGCAGTTTGGCATCTTTCCAGCAAATTTGTTGATGCGCTTAACAAGAACCATTTTGTATATCAACACAAAATCCATAACTTTTTGTCAGCATGGTCTGAAGATGATATGATTAAATTTTGTTGAAAATCAGACCAACAGTCTAGGAGGAGTTCGAAAAAGTAGGTTTTCAAAGAAAATCTAAATGGCGGACAGGAAGTTTGGCTGACGATGGCAACATTAGTATCATTGTTCTCAATATGACCCACGGAATCTATTAACCCCTTTGCGGTCAAGGATCATCAGCGATCCCAGATTATTGTTTCACTTTCACAGCACGTTAAACATCACACTCTGGACAAACTATGCAATCAGTAGAAAGATTACAGACTTTTAAAGATATTTGACCACTTAATAAAACATTGTTGATAAAACTGTTGCAGTAACAGTAATTTAGTAATTTATGCCAGGAGTGCAAAATAATAAATCCGTATTATGTCAAATTTTGAATAGAAAATCACCATGCATTCATATTCAGTCACGTCAGCAGCGGTTTATTTGTGTTATCATAGAGTCACTGAACAGCATCAATAAGGGATTATAGTTCAAAGATGCATGTACATGAAGATATATAGATATATTTACTCATGTTTACTTCATATTTCTTCTGACAATCATAATTTCTATTCATTTTCCACTGATTTACACGATCTGATGATAATTAGCCACTCCCAGTGCTGTTTCTGTGTGTGTACTCCTCCGTGTTTGTGCAAATTTACACTCATTTTGCCAGCACGGGTCACATATGATGTCGTTAAACCACGGAGAAGTACCAAATTGTCGCAGTTTTAATGACGTACAGAACGCAATGCCTCAGAAAATCCGATCTGCCTGTTTACATGATAGTCACATTGGCACATATCTGATTTAGATCCGATTTATTTCCACATATGAATGAGGCCTGAAACCGATCTTGAAATATCCGCATGCATGCGTTTTTTTCCCATTTACACTGCCATAGAACAGATCCGATCTGTGTCACATATGAGCAAAAAATCGGAATTGGGTCACATTTAACTGGCAGTGTAAACGAGGCCAAAGTCTCCACACAGCAGCACATTTCCTTGGGCCTGGAAACGTTTATTCTGTGTGGATTTTGTTCAGGTATTCCTCATCAGGGGATTCTGCTGGGGGAATATAGATAGCACAGAGATATATGTCAGTGGATTAAATGCCAATTTGGTTGTTTAGTTTTAACCAGCAGTGAAATTTTCCAAATGTAATAATGGAAATGTGCTTGGCCAGATCCTCCCTGTACCCACACCAGAATTCCTCCTGAGTCTCTTCCACGATGCAATGTACTTAATTTAACTGAGGGCACTATTACTTCATAGTAGCCTGAGGGACAGTAGGTAGGCGCATCATTTCTCCACCAGGTTTTGGTGAGAATGATAATATCAGCATCTCTGATATTTTTCAGAAATTCTGGGTCTGTGCTTTTAGAACCAAAAGTTGAAGAATGAATACCATGAATATTCCAACAACTTATATGAAATGAATGCATTGGTATTATTAAAGATAAACCTATTTTGTAATAGATCTATCTATCTATCTATCTATCTATCTATCTATCTATCTATCTATCTATCTATCTATCTTCATAGCAACACTCTAGCAACTATCCAAACCAACCTAGCAACTCCCCGGGTACCTTAGCAACCGACCTGGGAACCTTAGCAACCCTTTCTATCTATCTATCTATCTGCTAGCAACTTGCTAATCATGCTAGTATTATGTTAATCAGGCTAGCAACATGCTAGTAACATGCTAATCATGCTAGAAATGTGTTAGCAACATGCTAGTAACTTGCTGATCATGTTACCAACATGCTAGAAACTTTTAAAACTTTTTTAAACTTTCTGGTCCGGCTTTCTCAAGCCAACTTAAAGTTTGTTTTGACAAACTTTTTTATCCAGTTACGTTGCTTTGGCACAATATTGCAATAACTTGCTATTTAAACAACTTATTATTATTATGTTGACATTGGCTGAGAAAAATTGCACCTCTACAGGAGCAATTCCCTCCAATGGAGAGAGGAATCATATAACTCCTTTCGCTTAGTTTCACTTAAATCGGTTCAAAATACAAATAAATACATAAATTGCATTCATACTGACAAGCTAAACCAACATATCTGATTATTACCGGGTCAGGGCTCATTAATAGTTACTGTCTGGCCAGAGAACTGTGTGAAAGACGAAAAAACTCTCACCGATCACCAATCAGCCGTTTTACTTGTTTTAGAGCTTTTTAAAATAAAATATTCCAGTGATTGCATACAATAAACCCATTAGAACACATCAAGAGCTAAAAATTAGGTGTTTTTGAGCTGTTTTAGTGTGAAACTGAAAGCCTTGTCAGGTATCCGAGATCGCGAGACTGCAGCGTCCTTATTAAACTTCTGTATTTGCACCTTTTAAAGTCTTATGGATGCAAACACTCCAGCGAATTTACAGAATATAATTATAAGAACATATGAAGAGCTAAGTTGATTGCATGTGAACTTTGTTTATGTTTCACTGACTGCCTCACGCAGGGGCGGACTGGCCATCTGTGTGATCTGGAGAATCACAGAACGGCCGGTACTCCACCACCCGTCACGCACGCAGTCATCACCTGTTTTTATCCCCAATAATCTGTTTCACACTCCAGTACTGTAGGTGGCATTTTTAATGATTACAGTAGTTAAAACAGCTAAACTTCAACATTTTAGCTGTAAAATGCCACATGCAGTAGCTAATATTAAGAAATATGTTGTGCTTTTACTTTTAAAAATGTTGGTAACGTTACAGTTAATGCTTACACACTTTGAAGATTTTGAATACAGAAGTTACATTTGTAATGGTGAATTTTTATTTAGATGTGGTATTATTATTTGTGCAGTAAGAATAATTACTGCATAAATTAATTAAGATTATTAAGTAATAAATTCATTTAAAGACAGCATGGAATAGATTGTATAATATGCTGTTATAACAGCATATTATATAATTTATTCCATGCTATCTTGGAATAAAACCTGTTTTTTTTTTTTTTTTTTTTTTTTTTTTTTTTTTTTTAAATCCATTCCATCATTTGTTTATTCAGGTTGAGTTTAGACCGAGAGCAGAGAAAGACACCCACTCCAGCTCAACATCTACTCAACATCAGTGCTTTTGCTATAATTTGGATGGTATAGTATCATGAGCCACAATTAAAGTCTTGTGACACTCATGCCAGGCTTTATTGTTGTTGTTGTCGAGTTTCTGCACGCCGATTGCTTTGGGCCGGGCCTAGTAAAGGTCCAGGGCTGTTTTTTAGTCCCAGTCCGTCCCTGGCCTCGCGTCTTGTCTGCTTCTCAACACTCCACAGACAAAAAGCTGCTTTCTGTCTTCAGTGTTAAATCATAAAAAACAGAAAATCATTAGTTTGTCTTGGCTAGAGCCCTGCATTTCAGCCAATGTTTTTACACCCCTCAGCTGGGCCAATTTTCACGTCATAGTTCAGACGCTGGCTGGGCCTCGGGCCTGTTTTAGGCTTCTCCTTATTTTTATATTTTAGACATCCATCAATTAGTGATGAGAAAAAAAATTTCCGCGTTGGTGGAGACAACACGAGACCGTGCTACTGCAACTGTCAAGAGCGGGTCGACGGCATTGATTGTCCCACCAGCAGCAGTATGGTGCGTGCCGTCAGCGCAGCTGAATGGTTCTGCGTTCAAATGCATGCAATAGGCTTAAGCTTGCCACAAAGCATCTGCAAAAGTAATTACCATAAATGTGACGGGGGAAATAGTAATGAGATATTTGAATTATCTACTAATAAACTAGTGTTTTCTGGGTCTGTGTCGCTAGGGTGAAGTTGCCGATCCTGACTCGCCATCTCCTCAGATGTGCCTTTAGAGAGTAGTGCATATTTACGGATTATGATTATAATAAAAGTTGTTTTTGTTTTCGATTTGTTTTATTTCGTTAAGTAATCATTTAAATCTTTCTATAGATATATTTATCATGTCTGTGAGTCATGTGTCTTTGTCAGGGCTGGGCTGAACTCGGGAACAGGAGCCCATCCTGGGCTTAACTCAGGAACAGGAACCCATCCTGGGCTGAACTGTGGATCAGGAGCCCATCCTGGGCTTAACTCAGGAACAGGAGCCCATCCTGGGCTGAACTGTGGATCAGGAGCCCATCCTGGGCTTAACTCAGGAACAGGAGCCCATCCTGGGCTTAACTTGGGAACAGGAGCCCATCCTGGGCTTAACTTGGGATCGGGAGCCCTTTCTGGGCTTCACTCTGGGGCAGGGACGACACTGGAGCAAACTCTTGAAGGCGCTTTCAAGGAGCGGGTACTGGAGGGCTCTCTGGAAGGTGCTTTTGAGGAACAGGCACTTGAGTGAGCTTAGTCCTTCCAACTTAGTCCTGCGGTGTCTGGGAGTTGGGCGATGGTAGTTGGCCCTGAGCCAGAACAGCTGATTAACGACGGCGTCATCCCACGCCATCGCTGTGGCGAAATTGCAGAACTCCTCTGCGTACTCATAGAAGGTGAAATCTCTTTGAGCTAGGGTGAGGACATGGGCAGCAATTTCCATGCTGCGGGGGGAAATCAGGAAACAAAAAAATAACAAAAAAATAAAATAAAAATGCCAAAAAAATAAAACCGAGGAGAAGGGGCACTGCTTACTTTTCGGGTCCAGCATTCTGTCATGGGTGAGCTTCTGTGAGGAGCACGGAGCAAAGAACACAGAGACCAGGAGTACAAATGACAGTATTTAATTATCTTCACACAGGGAATCACAAGTAGTACAGAGTGTAGACAAACAATACAGAACCAAGAACAGAAACTAAGAACACTATTTATACAGGACTTGATAAGGGGAGGACGAGGAACACCTGGGACTAATGGAAATGCATAGGAAACACCTGGGATAAATTAACACAATGGGGACAGGAACACACACAAATAATGGAACAGAGTCTGACAGTTATATGCTTGAACTGTTTTATATCTATAGATTTTATTTTAGGCAAGTCCTGATGATTTGAGATGGCTAAATCGATCAAACATAGGCTCACTGCCTGCTGCTGGCCGCTTGGTCGTTACTTTAAATAAACTAAAACTTATATTTAACGAACAAAAAATGCTCCAAACATTTTTCTAAATTAACTTAATAAAAAAATGAAACAAAATATAATCAAGTTGCTATTACATGCAAAACTGAACTATTTTAATATCTGAAACAGTAGTGTAAGCTGTTTAGAGAGAAGAAAAAAAAAAAAAAAAAAAAAACAGTCTCAGGCCAGTAATTTTGCCGGGCTAGGGCCTGAGCGTCTCGGGCCAGGGCCAGGCTGTTGCCTGAATTTGAGGCCTGTGCAGAGCTCTTGGTTATTTATGTATTTATTTATTGCTCTAACAAGAATCAATATTTAATGAAAACTATGTAATGTTATTTTAGGATTCTTCCATTTCTGCATCTAAACATCTACAAACCTAAAACCTGCTCTGTTATACTGCAAATTGTTTATCGCGCAATTTAAATGATATCTAAATTTTTTTTTTATCATAATAAACTTGTTTGGTAAAATAGACAATTACAGCGGTCTATAACAAAAATTACCAGAGTTTGTACAAGCTGCTTAAAAGGCGTGAAGCAGCCTACTTGACTTCTACTTTTTGAAATGTAAATCCTAAAAAAAAAAAAAAAAAAAAAAAAAAAAAAAAAAAAAAAAAAAAAAAAAAAAAAAGAAGAAAACAGCCATATTTTTGAAAAGGTGCTTGACCTATTGAAAAACAATATGAATTACATTAGTGTTTAACTTTTAATAATATTTTTTGTTGTCATAAAAACCTTCATTAAAATGCAAAATAACAATTGTCTATACAAAAAAGTATGAAAACAATAACTCTTGTACTTTTTTCATCATTATATTGTTTATATATTATAATTTGAAAAAAAAAACATTTAACAAGTCACATAATCATCACTGCTTAAAAATGTAAGTCGAATATTGAACTCTTAAAGCATGGAATAATATACAGTATCAATAAATTCGAGTTTAATGTGGGTACATTATCAGGAAACTAATCATTAAAAATTTGTAATCATTCAAGAAATATTGGTCATTTCATCTGAATGTTGTTCAGAGATGAAGGCCATTATGCTAATGTTGTCCACACGAGCGAGCCACAGGATAGCAAATCCTTCAATATCTGTTCAAAGACTTTATAAATGTTTCATTTAAGTGACTGAAAAAAATGCATATAAATTCATTATATTTTCGTAACCTTTATTAAATCCCAATATTAAGTATGCAAAAACTGTAATCTCCTTAATACTGATAGACCAATACATTTTTATCTTAATTTTAATGGTATTGACAATATAATTCTCAAGTTGTCAGACATTACTGAAAAAGTGAAGACGGGACATTATATTAGGTATCTATTTTCATGTTGTGCATATGATAGTACTCACATAAGGACTCATAATTTACTTGAAAAGAGACACGTCCATTGTGTAACTGCATCATCTACACAAACCATTGTGCTTGTACCCCTAATGATCGCATTGAGTTAAACCACATTGTTTCAGTTACCTTCTGTGTCATTGCCCACAATGCTTCAGTGACAGGACTGTGAAATAGCAAACAGGGGGGAAAAAGGAAAGACTTATTTCGCATTCAGCTAGCCACCTCTGTTGAAGCTGTTGTTATAGCCTAGCCCAGTGGTTGCCAATCCTGGTCCTGGAGAACCCCCAACACTGCACGTTTTTGGTGTCTCTCTTATCTGACACACATTTGAGGTCTTAGAGTCTTCACTAATGAGCTGATGAGTTGAATCAGGTGTATTTGAAAAGGGAGACATCTAAAATGTGCAGTGTTGGGAGTTCTCCAGGACCAGGATTGGGAACCACTGGCCTAGGCTTTTTATTAGAACAGAAAATAGCAAGGGTCCATAGAAAAATACTGTTGTACGTTTTTGGCAGCGGGGCAGCTCAAGAATGCTGGACACACGAGAAGTGTGGCTCATTTGCTCCAAGGCCGCCCAAGGCCAAGCCAACATCAAAGTTACTTCACTAACTTTAATTTCTAGTTATTATGTTGGCTTCGCACAAGCCAACATACTGTTATGCTATTTAAACTTCTTATTATTATGTTGGCTTGGACTTGAACCTCTGTTTTTCTGTAGAATCTCTATCTTACTATCACTCTCTGTTGTTTAAAGTGATAAAATATAACTTAATTCCCACCATATTTCTGATATTATCTATCAGTCTAATCTGATTAATTTGATCGTTCGCTTTTATTCTAAATCCGCAAGTGCAACGCACCTGCTGCACGTTAGCATTTGTTAGCTTGTCATTAGCGTTTCCATTCGTGCCTATCACTGTTTTCTTTTATTTTTTCTTTTCTCCTCTCCTCTCTCTCGCTCCGTTTTTTTCACAAGTTCATCAAATAACTGTGGTAAGAATCTTTCATCAAGCATGGTGAGTAATGGCTTCTTCTGCTATTGATATTTGCACCGCTTGCTACATGTATAGTTTATCTCTCTCTGTCGGCGATGAGGGATTCACATGTGATAAATGCAAGGAAATAGTCAGGCTGACAGAGAAGATTTCAGAATCAGAGACACGCATCCAAATTTTAATTGAGGACAGTAAGAATGTGAGGAATCTAGATACGGCTTTGGGTGCGACTAGCTCAGGGAGTCCTGTACATTGTTCGGTTCCGGTAACAGAGCCACCGCAGCAGAGCAACTAGGTGACTGTGAGGTGACATAGTCGTGGGTCAAAACCCCACTCTTCTGTTCCGATCAAAACATTAAACAGGTTCTCCCCACTCAGTGATGCACCCACTAAGAAACCTGATGAAAGTCAAGTCAAGTCAAGTCACCTTTATTTATATAGCTCTTTAAACAAAAAAGATTGCGTCAAAGCAACTGAACAACATTAATTAGAAAATTGCAAAATGACAGTTAAAGGCAGTTCATCATTGAATTCAGTGATGTCATCATGCAGCTCAGTTCAGTTTAAATAGTATCTGTGCAATAATTTGCAATCAAGTCACCGATATCGCTCTAAATGAAGTGTCCCCAACTAAGCAAGCCAGAGGCAACAGCGGCAAGGAACCAAAACTCCATCGGTGACAGAATGTACATTTACATTTACATTTAATCATTTAGCAGACGCTTTTATCCAAAGCGACTTACAAATGAGAACAGTAGAAACAATCAGATCAACGAGAGAACAACAACGGTATACAAGTGCTATGACAAGTCTCAGTTAGTCTAGTACAGAGCACGTAGCCAGGGTTTTTTTTTTTTTTTTTTGAATATGATAGACAAGAAAAAGAAAAAGGTAAGTACTAGTATTAGTTGGTTAAGTGCAGGCGAAAAAGATGAGTCTTTTAGATGTTTTTTGAAAAATGAGTAAAGACTCAGCTGTTCGAATTGAGATCGGGAGGTCATTCCACCAGCTGGGAGCAGTCCACGGAAAAAGTCTGTGAGAGTGATTTTGAATCCTCTTTGGGATGGCACCACAAGGCGTCGTTCACTTGCAGAGCGCAAACTTCTGGAGGGTGCATAAGATTGAGACTAGTGAGTTTAGGTAAGTTGGCGCCGTGCCAGTGGTCGTTTTGTAGGCAAGCATCAGTACTTGAATTTGATGCGAGCGGCTACTGGTAGCCAGTGTAACCTGATGAGGAGAGGAGTAACATGAGCTGTTTTTGGCTCATTGAAGACAACCCTCGCTGCTGTATTCTGGATCGGTTGTAGAGGCTTGATAGTACATGCAGGAAGGCCCGCCAGGAGAGCATTGCTATAGTCCAGTCTGGAGAGAACAAGAGCTTGGACAAGAAGTTGGGTGGCTTGCTCTGACAGGAAGGGTCTAATCTTCCTAATGTTGTAGAAAAAACCTTGGGAGAAACCGGGTTCAGTCAGGGGGCAAGTTCTCCTCTGACCAGACGAAACCAGCAGTTCAATTCCAGGCTGCAGCAAAGTCAGATTGTGCAGAAGAATCATCTGTTTCCTGTGGTCTTGTCCAGGTGGTCGTCTGAGACAAGGTCTTTACAGGGGATCTGTCTCTGGGGCTCTAGTTGTCCTGGTCTCCACTGTCTTTCAGGGCTGTAGAGGTCCTTTCTAGGTGCTGATCCACCATCTGGGCTGGATACATACTGGATCCGGGTCAAGTCAAGTCAAGTCAAGTCATCTTTATTTATATAGCGCTTTAAACAAAAAAGATTGCGTCAAAGCAACTGAACAACATTAATTAGGAAAACAGTGTCAATAATGCAAAATGACAGTTAAAGGCAGTTCATCATTGAATTCAGCGATGTCATCATGCAGCTCAGTTCAGTTTAAATAGTATCTGTGCAATAATTTGCAATCAAGTCAACGCTTATCGCTGTAAATGACAGTGTCCCCAACTAAGCAAGCCAGAGGCGACAGCGGCAAGGAACCAAAAACTCCATCAGTGGAGAGAAGGAAGAGGAAAAAACCTTGGGAGAAACCAGGCTCAGTTGGGGGGCCAGTTCTCCTCTGACCAGACGAAACCAGCAGTTCAATTCCAGGTTGTGCAGAAACCTTGGGTGTGCAGAAGAATCAGCTGTTTCCTGTGCTGGTCTTGTCACGGTGGTCGTCTGAAACAAGGTCCTTTACAGGGGATCTGTCTCTGGGGCTCTAAGTCCTGGTTCCGCTGTCTTTCAGGGCGGTAGAGGTCCTTTAGGTGCTAATCCCCATCTGGGTGGATAAACTGGATCCGGGTGACTGCTGCAGAGTGACCCTCTGCTTGGATACAGACTCGATCTGGGGCTACGGTGACCTCGGAATAAGAGAGAGAGAAACAGCCTAAATAGAGAAGGATCTGCCGCCTGCTGACTTTTGCTAGGTAAAAATCCTTTGAGAACGGAGCGGACGTGGAGGATTTGGAGCTCATTAGAAGTGTATTAGTATAAGTAATTATGTTGATAAGCCAGGTTAAAGAGATCATACTTCCTGGGTCTTAAGAATCTAGATGACTAACTAGTTTGTTTACTAACTGCAATAGAGTGTGTCTGCATGGATTAACATTTCTGTGACATTTGACATTGAGAGCATAGCCGAATTTAATGTATAGGTAGGTTTATTCCAGAGTTTTCTAAGGAAAGGCGCTAGCACACCTAGGTTCCTAATAGGAGAAGGATCTGATAGCGCTTCTAGGTCATTACATGCCCGCAGTTGACCTCTGTTTTTTCTTGATATTGGCCATAGTTTTTATTATAATTAAAATTGAGTATCATCAGAGTGAAAGCACACCGCGGTTTCCGAGAACGGATGTAAAGCGCGGACGCCCTAGTACTGAGCCTGCGGAGGATACCTCATTCATCGCTATAATGTAAACACCAGAGCACTTCCATTCAAATAGTCTATGCAAAACTGAGGTGCGAAAGCACTAAGATCCAATAGCACTAATAGAGAGATAAACCCTCAGATGATCAGGGCTTTATAAGTCTCAGTAATAAGCAATCCTGACTGGAAATCCTCACAGATGCAATTTTTCTCTAAGAAGGAATATAATTGTGAGGATACTACCTTTCTAGTATCTTTGAAAGAAAAGGAGATTCGAGGGAGTTCTTTGGGGGTCAAGCCTGAGGAGTTTAATAACAGCCACAGTTTGAAGGTGCCAGTTTTAGGGACATGTTGTTGGGACCATACGGGCTGGAATATAGCTGTCTGATGTGATACTGTAGCACAAGGTTACAATTATGTCTCTAATAGTATCGACCTCTTGGCTTCATTATGCTGCGGAGTTAATCAACTTGTTTATGCATGCACTTAGCCACTGTATGAATGCTGCGTTATTTTGGAAAGAGAGACGAAAACTGGAAGTTGCTGTTACGTGAAATCTAAGCGGCAAGAACAGGGTGCGATGTTGAGAAATACACCAATTGTTGGACTCCTTTACCTTCCTTAAGCGGCACTTACGCAATGTAGAAAAGAGAGAGAGTCTAAACCTTGGGTTTTGGTCATTATAACAGGAAGCATTACTTACAAAGCAGTGTATAGATTAACATACTTGTTTCCTGAATAGGTTAGCTTTGACAATTGAGAGTTTCAACAATCAACTTATGACAGCATAAATCCAGAGTATGATTGACAATGAGTAGGTCCTGAGACGCAGTTGCTCCAACCCCAATAGAGTTCAGAATGTCTATAAATGCTGATCCCACGCATCTTTTTCTCATTATCAACATGGATATTAAAATCACCAACAATTAAAACTTTATCTGCAGCCAGCACTAACCGGGATGTAAAATCAGCAAACTCTCTTTAATAAAGTCTGTATGGTGCCCTGGTGGCCTGTATAAGCCAGCACTTTTAAATTTGCTAAGATGTCAGGCGCTCTGGCCCCCGTAAACATTGGACTATGGTGGCTGGTGTCTCTATTTTTCACGTTCCGTACAATAGAATCGCCAATAACTAGAGCACTTTCATCAGGTTTCTCAGTGGGTGCATCACTGAGTGGGGAGAACCTGTTTAATGTTTTGATTGGAACAGAAGAGTGGTGTTTAGACCCACGACTATGCCGCCTCACAGTCACCCAGTTGCCCTGCTGCAAAGGCCCTGTTACCGAAACCGAACAATGTACAGGACTCCCTGAGCTAGACGCATCCAAAGCCATATCTAGAGCCCTCACATTCTTACTGTCCTCAATTAAAGTTTGGATGCGTGTCTCTAATTCTGAAATCTTCTCTGTCAGTCTAACTATTTCCCTGCATTTATCACATGTGAATCCCTCATCACCGACAGAGATAGATAAACTATACATGTGGCAAGCAGTGCAAATAACAATAGCAGGAGAAGCCATTACTCACCGTGCTTGATGAAAGATTCTTACCACAGTTGTTTGATGAACTTGTGAAAACCGGAGAGAGAGAGTAACGAGAGACAGGAGAGGAGGAAAGAAAACAGCGATAGGAACAAATGGAAACGCTAATGACAAGCTAACGAGTGCTAACGCGATGCAGGTGCACTGCACTCCCGGATTTAAAATAAAAGTGAACGATCAAATTAATCAGATTAGATTGATAGATAATATCAGAAATATGGTGGGAATTAAGTTACATTTTATCACCAACTGCAGTGACCCTCTGACTGCAGTGACCCTCTGACTTGGAAACAGACTGGATCTGGTGGCTACGGTGACCTCGGAATAAAAGAGAAACAGACTAATATTAGCGTAGATGCAATTCTTCTAACGATGTAGCAAGTACATCGGGTGTTATGGGAAGTGTTCCCAGTTCCTGTTTACCTAATTAATGCAGCCTAAAAATCCTTTAACGGATTTGTATATTAGAAGTGTATTAGTATGTTATGTGTAAGCCAGGTTAAAGGGATAGTTCACCCAAAAATGAAAATTATGTCATTAATGACTCACCCTTATGTCGTTCCAAACCCGTGAGACCTCTGTTCATCTTCAGAACACAGTATAAGATATTTTAGATTTAGTCCGAGAGTTTTCAGTCCCTCCATTGAGAAAGTATGTACGGTATATTGTCCACGTCCAGAAAGGTAATAAAAACATCTTCAAAGTAGTCCATGTGACATCAGAGGGTCCGTTAGAATTTTTTGAAGCATCGAAAATACATTTTGGTCCAAAAATATCAAAAACTACGACTTTATTCAGCATTGACTTCTCTCCTGGGTCTGTTATGAGCGCGTTCACAACACTGCAGTTTAGTGATATCCGGTTCGCGAACGAATCACTCGATGTAACCGGATCTTTTTGAACCAGTTCACCAAATCGAACTGAATCGTTTGTAACGTTCGCGTCAACAATAAGCATTAATCCACAAATGACTTAAGCTGTTAACTTTTTTAACATGGCTGACACTCCCTCTGAGTTCAAATAAACCAATATCCCGGAGTAATTCATTTACTCAAACAGTACACTGACTGAACTGATGAACACCGAGCCGAGCCAGATAACGAACGAAACATTGACTCGTTCTCGAGTCAAGAACCGGTTGCATCGGTTTTCGGATCACCGGTAGTGATGGGAAGTTCTGTTCTTTTCCGCAACCAGTTCTTTCGGACAGTTTGATTCAATAAACTGGTTGCCGAAAACGGTTCACCAGTTCTTTTGCGCTCGACGTAATGACTTCATTGGCGATGATTGCCCTTGTTTCAAGCCTTCGGTTTACCCGCGCTCATAACATTAGCACAGAATCAGTTCAGAATCAATCACCAAAAGAACCAGTTCGGTTCAGACGTGCTGTGTGTCAGTCTGAATCACGCATGCGCAGTATCATCAGCTCCTCGGTTCTCGAACCGGACGCGTCCGACAGAAACGGTTCTTGACTCGAGAACGAGTCATTGTTTCGTTCGTTATCTGGCTCGGCTCGGTGTTCATCTTCAATTCTCTCTTCACATCAGTTCAGTCAGTGTACTGTTTGAGTAAATGAATTACTCCGGGATATTGGTTTATTTGAACTCAGAGGGAGTGTCAGCCATGTTAAAAAAGTTAACAGCTTAAGTAATTTGTGGATTAATGCTTATTGTTGACGCGAACCGTTTCAAACGATTCAGTTCGATTTGGTGAACTGGTTCAAGAAGATGCGGTTACATCGAGTGATTCGTTCGAGAACCGGATATCACTAAACTGCAGTGCTGTGAACGCGCTCATAAAAGACCCGGGAGAGAAGTCAATGCTGAATAAAGTCGTAGTTTTTGATATTTTTGGACCAAAATGTATTTTCGATGCTTCAAAAAATTCTAACGGACCCTCTGATGTCACATGGACTACTTTGAAGATGTTTTTATTACCTTTCTGGACGTGGACAGTATACCGTACATACATTCTCAATGGAGGGACAGAAAGCTCTCGGACTTAATCTAAAATATCTTATACTGTGTTCCGAAGATGAACGGAGGTCTTACGGGTTTGGAACGACATCAGGGTGAGTCATTAATGACATAATTTTCATTTTTGGGTGAACTATCCCTTTAATGTAAAATAGATTTATTAAAACAATCAAAATCATCGAATTGGAGCGGCATCAGCCGTTAGATCATTTTAAAATGTCTGATAGCCTTTAATTTACAGGTTATAACTGCATCTGTCTCAGCTGTAGACTTGTGGAGATTTATTTTTAATGCGGATCCCATACTGTAACCTAAAAGAAATGTGCTCCTTTACTATTCATATTCAAGTGTTTGTTCGAAAAATTATTGATGTGCATGCATGACAGGGAGGCGCCCTCAAGATCATTTTTTTTCCTTCTTTTTTTCCTGATAATGAAATAACTGAAAACTGTGGTGCCTTACATACATGAGAAATATATCTACAGGAAGCTTGAAATGTCTTCTTTTAAACAAACCAATTCAAAACGAAAGCAAATACTCCCTGATTATCCACATCCTGTGTAAATAATTTAAATGTCTCATTTTTCACAATTATTAGACTACTTCTGCCTGTGCTTTGTGGCAAACTTAATGCGTGTGCTTGAGTACGGAATTAAGGCTCATTATTGATTAGACTGTGTTAATTTAATATAAACGTGCAATTAGTTGAATAATGACTTGAATGAACGACTACTAGTAACTAAAAAAATCTTATGTGGGGGGCAGGCCTATTAAATACCCGCTAGACATCTCTGTTAAAGTTTTTAAAGCATTTTATACACATTTGTATAAATTCTGCTTTCAGAACAGTCCGTAACGGAGAGATGCCTTAACATTGATTTTTCCTCTGAAACACAAAAAAAATATGAAAATTTAAAAAATTTTATCTAGTTAAAGGAACATTGCGTAGGTTCTGAAATTTCTAACCGTTACTGACACCAGTGGCCGTTAGAGGAACTGCAGCCAGTCTCATGCTCGTTCTCAATGCGCACGACGCCGGTCGCTCTCTCTTTTTGCCACACTAGATACGTTTTTTTTTTTTTTTTAACTTACGAGGAGTGTCCGTGGGTGTCTGAATTGTGCTGCCGGAGGCTGGTCGCTTCTTTCCATCCACTGAGTCCATCTGAAAACACTATTGCCGCTGCTTACTATAATGGCTGGTGTGCCGTACGGTTGTAAGCCCAAGTAGACGAGAACGCGCATGACGTCACATTTTGTGAATTTTCGCGCCAATTCGGGCCCGACTCCTCCACACACAATTGAGCCTACAGGCTGATAGAGGCAACCGTGATGGACAGTCGAGGTGTCATTCTTTTTTTACATCATGGTTGGCTCATACATGTACAAATGAAAACTCTATCTTAAAGATTTTTTGAAGTAAAAACCTCCACATAGCTCCTTTAAGTTGGCTTGAAAAAGCTAACTCACTGATCTACTATTTAAACGTAATATTTTTCTTCTACTTTTGACCCAAAATTTAAGCATTATTTACTCCTAGAGCTTTCGGGCTAGAACCACCAAACTTCATACCTTCAGACTGATCTGACTCAGGTTGCTATATCTTTTCAGACTGATTCATTGTTTTCGAAAACCAGACTATTAAAACAACCAAAAATCCTATAGACTTACATTGACTGAATGTTCAGATGAGCCAAGCTCCAACTGTCAAAATTCAAACCAAAACAGACTTAAGCACATTAGACTAAATCAAGCTTCCCTTCTATGTACTATTTCTAAAACATTCAAACTCAATCAAACTAAAATATCTGATTATTTATTTCTATCTATCTATCTATCTATCTATCTATCTATCTATCTATCTATCTATCTATCTATCTATCTATCTATCTATCTATCTATCTATCTTCATAGCACCACTCTTGCAACTATCCAAACAAACCTGGTAACTCCTTGGGTACCCTAGTAACCACATACTAGGATTACATAATAATCCAAGGTTTTTATTTAGCACAGTGGCTAGATTAACAAATAACCAGACGCCACCTGATCTTAATATTCCCTCACAGTTAAATAGTAATGACTTTATGAATTTCTTCACTGATAAAATAGAGAACATCAGAAATACAATAACAAATGTAGATTCTACAGCGTCTAATACTTTAGTTTTATCCATCACACCCAAAGATAAACTGCAGTGTTTTACAACTATAGGACAGGAAGAGCTAAATAAACATATCACTGCATCTAAACCAACAACATGTTTATTAGATCCTGTACCCACTAAATTACTGAAAGAGTTGTTACCTGTAGCAGAAAAAACACTTCTCAATATTATTAACTCGTCATTATCTTTAGGTCACGTCCCAAAACCATTCAAGCTGGCGGTTATTAAGCCTCTTATTAAGAAACCACAACTAGATCCTAGTGAACTGGCAAATTACAGACCCATTTCAAATCTTCCATTTATGTCTTAAATTTTAGAAAAAGTTGTGTCTGCTCAATTGTGCTCCTTCCTGCAAAAAAATTATCTCTATGAAGAATTTCAGATGGGTTTCAGGCCCCATCATAGTACAGAAACTACACTTGTTAAAATTACAAATGAGTTGCTTCTTGCGTCAGACCAAGGCTGCATCTCATTGCTAGTTTTACTTGATCTTAGTACTGCGTTCGACACCATAGATCACGACATGACTGATAGATAGATTACAAAACTATACAGGTATCCAAGGGTAGGCTTTAAGATGGTTTAGATCCTACCTGTTTAGATCCTACCTATACGCTACCACTTTGTTTATTTAAAAGGGGAGTCTTCTCATTTATCACCAGTAAAATATGGAGTGCCACAAGGGTCTGTCCTAGGTCCTCTGCTATTTTCAATATACATGTTGCCCCTTTGTAATATCATTAGAAAATATGGGATTAGTTTCCACTGTTATGCTGATGATACTCAACTATATATCTCAACGAGACCAGATGAAACTTCTAAATTATCTAAGCTAACAGAAAAAATGTAAAAGATTGGATGACCAATAATTTTCTCCTATTAAATTCAGATAAGACAGAGATATTACTTATTGGACCAAAAAACATTACACTGAATATCGTGATTACAATTTGCAATTAGACGGATGTACTGTTACTTCCTCTACTGTCAAAAATCTGGGTGTTATATTAGACAGTAACTTGTCTTTTGAAAATCATATTTCCCATGTTACAAAAACACCATTCTTCCATCTTAGAAACATTGCCAAGCTACGAAACATGTTACCTGTTTCTGATGCAGAAAAGCTAGTTCATGCGTTCATGACCTCTAGACTGGACTATTGTAATGCACTGCTAGGTGGTTGTCCTGCATCCTCAATAAACAAGCTACAGGTAGTCCAAAAATGCATCAGCTAGAGTCCTTACCAGTTCAAGAAAATATGATCATATTACCCCAATTGTACAGTCTCTGCACTGGCTACCTATTAAGTTCCGTATCAGTTACAAAATATTATTACTTACTTATAAGGCCCTTAATGGTTCAGCTCCTGTGTACCTAACTAGTCTTCTACCACACTACAATCTAACAAGCTCCCTAAGGTCACAAAAGCTGGACTTCTGATAGTACCTAGGATAGCAAAGTTCACTAAAGGAGGTAGAACTTTTTCGCAATTGGCTCCCAAACTCTGGAATACTTCCTGATAATGTTCGGGGTTCAGACACACTTTCTCTGTTTAAATCTAGATTAAAAACACACCTCTTTGGCCAAGCATTCAAATAATGCATCTCATAATTTTGCACTGCAGTTATATCTGTTCAAATGCGCATTATTATTCTTTAGCTTGGGTTAAACTAATTAATTTTACTTGGCTGGAACAGCAGCTACGCTAATCATGTCTCTATTTGTTTCTCTATTTTGCCGGGATTTACATCCCGTGGTAACTAGGATTTACACAAGCTCCAGTCTGGATCCAGAACACCTGAGAAGAGATGATGCCAGCCCCTCAGAGGACCTCAGATGATGCTTACCCTGAAACAACATACAGAACTACCACATTTTGCTATAAGTTTGATTGCATAATTATTGTTAATAGTGTTAATCGTCTGTTTGTTTACGTCTTTTATTGATTTTTCTGAGCATTTCTGCCGTATGCACATAAACTGACAGTCACCACTGATAAGCTACTACTAAATATTGTAGAAACTTAATTTTCTGTAAAGTTGCTTTGCAATGATTTGTATCGTAAAAAGTGCTATACAAATAAACTTGAATTGAATTGAACATAGTAACACCCTAGCAACAACATAGCAACACCTTAGCAACCACCCAGAGTACCTTAGCAACCGCATAGCAACACCTTAGCAACTGACACTTATACAGTAACAACCACATAACAACACCCTACAACCACCACAGGTACCTTAGCAAATGCATAGCAACACACTAGCAACCTGCCCTTGTACCCTAGCAACCACAGAGCAACACCCTAGCAACTGCCACAGGTACTGCAATAAGCACATAGCAACACCTTAGCAACTGGTCCTTGTACCCTAGCAACCACATAGCAACACCCTTAGCAACCACATAACAATACCCTAGCAACTGGCCGGGTTCCTTATCAACCACATAGCAACACCCTAGCAACCGCACGGGTAGCTTAGCAACCACATAGCAACACAATAGATACCGGCCCATGTACCCTAGCAACCGCATAGCAATACCTCAGCAATCACCTTGGTTACCCTACCAACTGCATAGGAGCACCTTAGCAACCTCCCCAGATAACCTAGCAAACCAGAAACCAACACCCTAGCAACTGCCCCGGGTACTCTAGCAACCGCAGAGCAACACCCTAGCAACCACCACAGGCAGCTAAGCTACCACTTAGCAACACCTTAGCAACCTGCCCTTTGACCCTAGCAATCACATAGCAACACCCTAGCAACCGCCCGTGTACCTTAGCAACAGCATAGCAACACTTTATCAACTGCCCCGGGTAAGCTACCAAGCACATAACAATACCCTAGCAACTGGCTGGGTACCTTATCAACCGCAAAGCAACACCCTAGCAACTGCCCGGGTAGCTTAGCAACCCCATAACAACACCTTAGAAACCGGCCCATGTACCCTATACCTCAATACCTCAACAACGGCCCCAGTTACATTAGCAACTGCATAGGAGCACCGTAGCAACCTCCCCAGATAGTCAAGTCACCTTTATTTATATAGTGCTTTAAACAAAAAAGATTGCGTCAAACCACCTGAACAACATTAATTAGGTAAACATTGTGTCAATAATGCAAAATGACAGTTAAGGGCAGTTCATCATTGAATTCAGTGATGTCATCATCTCAGTTCAGTTTAAATAGTATCTGTGCAATAATTTGCAATCAAGTCAACGATATCGCTATAAATGAAGTGTCCCAAACTTAAAAAGCCAGAGGCGACAGCGGCAAGGAACCAAAACTCCATCGGTGACAGAATGGAGAAAAAAAACCTTGGGAGAAACCAGGCTCAGTCGGGGGGCCAGTTCTCCTCTGACCAGATGGAACCAGCAGTTCAATTCCAGGCTGCAGCAAAGTCAGATTGTGCAGAAGAATCATCTGTTTCCTGTGGTTTTGTCCCGGTGGTTGTTTGAGACAAGGTCTTTACAGGGGATCTGTCTCTGGGGCTCTAGTTGTCCTGGTCTCCACTGTCTTTCAGGGCTGTAGAGGTCCTTTCTAGGTGCCGATCCACCTTCTAGTCTGGATACGTACTGGATCCGGGTGACTGCAGTGACCCTCTGACTTGGATTCAGACTGGATCTCGTAGCTACGGTGACCTCGGAATAAGAGAGAAATAGACTAATATTAGCATAGATGTCATTCTTCTAATGATGTAGCAAGTACATCAGGTGTTATGGGAAGTGTTCTCGGTTCCGGTTTACCTAATTAATGCAGCCTAAAAATCCTTTAACGGATTTGGATATTAGAAGCGTGTTAGTGTGTTATGTGTAAGCCAGGTTCAAGAGATGGGTCTTTAATCTAGATTTAAACTGCAAGAGTGTGTCTGCCTCCTGAACAATGTTAGGTAGGTTATTCCAGAGTTTAGGCGCTAAATAGGAAAAGGATCTCCCACCTGGAGTTGATTTTTATATTCTAGGTATTATCAAATTGCCTGAGTTTTGAAAACGCAGCAGACGTGGAGAATTATAATGTAACAAGAGCTTGTTCAAGTACTCAGGTGCTAAACCATTCAGGGCTTTATAAGTAATAAGCAAGATTTTAAAATCTATACAGTGTTTGATAGGGAGCCAGTGCAGTGTTGACAGAACCGTGCTAATATGGTCATACTTCCTGGTTCTAGTAAGAACTCTAGCTGCTGCATTTTGGACTAACTGGAGTTTGTTCACTAAGCGTGCAGAACAACCACCCAATAAAGCATTACAATAATCTAACCTTGAGGTCATAAACGCATGGATTAACATTTCTGCATTTGACATTGAGAGCATAGGCCATAATTTGGATATATTTTTGAGATGGACAAATGCAGTTTTACAAATGCTAGAAATGAAATGAAAGATTGAAAGATTGCTATCAAATAGCACACCTAGGTTCCTAACTGATGACGAAGAATTGACAGAGCAGCCATCAAGTCTTAGACTTTCTAGGTTATTACATGCAGAGCTTTTATTACCTATAATAGACACCTCTGTTTTTTCAGAATTTAGCAGTAAGAAATTACTCGTCATCCAGTTTTTTATATAGACTATGCATTCCATTAGTTTTTCAAATTGGTATGTTTCGCCGGGCTGCGAAGAAATATAGAACTGAGTATCATCAGCATAACAGTGAAAGCTAGCACTGTGTTTTCTGATGATATCTGCCAAGGGTAACATGTAAAGCGTGAAGAGTAACAGCCCTAGTACTGAGCCTTGAGGTACTTCATACTGCACTTGTGATCGATATGATACCTTTTCATTCACTGCTACGAATTGATGCCAGTCATATAGGTAAAAATGCTAATGCACTTCCATTAATGCCAACAAAGTGTTCTAGTCAATGCAAAAGAATTGTTTGGTCAATAGTGTCGAACGCAGCACTAAGATCCAATAGCACTAATAGAGAGATACAACCACGATCAGATGATAAGAGCAGGTCATTTGTAACTCTAAGGAGAGCAGTCTCAGTACTATGACACAGTCTAAATCCTGACTGGAAATCCTCACAGATACCATTTTTCTCTAAAAAGGAATATAATTGTGAGGATACTACCTTTTCTAGTATCTTAAAAAAGCCAACTCAACCTCCCCAGGTACCCTAGAAACCACATACCAACACTGTAGTAACTGCCCTGGGTACCCTAGCAACTGAATAGCAACACCATAGCAACCGCCCCAGGTACCTTAGCAACTGCATAGTAACACCTTTGCCCCCATCCCGGGTACCCTAGCAACCGCATAGCAACCGCCCCAGGTACTTTAGCAACTGCATAGTAACACCTTAGCAACCACCCTGTGTACCCTAGCAACTGCATACAAACACACTGGCAACCACCCTGAGTTCCTTAGCAACCATATAGCAAAACGCTAGCAACTGCCACAGGTACCTTCGCAACCACTTAGCAACACCTTAGCAACTGGCCCTTGTACCCCAGCAACCACATAACAATACCCTAGCAACTGGCTGGGTACCTTACAACAGCATAGCAACACCTTAGCAACCACCCAGGTAGCTTAGCAACCACATAGCAACACCTTAGAAACCGGCCCATGTACCCTAGCAACCGCATAGCAATACCTCAGCAATCACCCTGGTTACCCTAGAAACTGCATAGGAGCACCTTTTCAACCTCCCCAGATAACCTAGCAACCACATACCAACACCCTAGCAACTGCCTCTGGTACCCTATCAACCGCATAGCAACACCCTAGCAACCATCACAGGTACCTTAGCTACCAAATAGCAACACCTTAGCAACCGGCCCTTGTACCGTAGCAATCACATAGCAACACCCTAGCAACCGCTCCATGTAGCTTAGCAACACCATAGCAACACTCTAGCAACTGCCCCGGGTAGGCTAACAACCACATAACAATACCCTAGCAACTGGCTGGGTAAGTTATCAACCGCAAAGCAACACCCTACCAACCGCCCGGGTAGCTTAGCAACTGCATAGCAACACCTTAGAAACCGGCCCATGTACCCTTGCTACCGCATAGCAATACCTCAGCAACCGCCCTGGTTACCAAAGCAACTGCATAGGAGCACCTTAGCAACCTCCCCAGATACCCTAGCAACCGCATAGCAACACCCTAGCAAACGCCACAGGTACCTAAGCTACCACTTAGCAAAACCTCAGCAACTGACCCTTGTACCCTAACAACCACATAGCAACACCCTAGCAACCGCCCCGTATACCTTAGCAACACCATAGCAATACTCTAGCAACTGCCCCGGGTAAGCTACCAACCACATTACAATAATCTAGCAACTGGCTGGGTACCTTGTCAACCACATAGCAACACCTTAGCAACTGCCTGTGTAGCTTAGCAACTGCATAACAACACCTTAGAAACCGGCCCATGTACCATAGCAACCCCATAGCAATACCTCAGCAACCGCCCAGGTTACCCTAACAACTGTTCACAGAAATGTTATCACTGATTTCCTCAGAGTTTGACTGTTTTGCTATTGCAGGGGATTTTATTATTCAGCTGATTGCGTCTTGCTTGAACGTTTTATCAGTACAACGTCACCGTCCTGAAGATTATGCTTCTCCTTGGTCCACTTTCTCTGCGGCTGAAGAGTTGCTAAATACTCCAGCCTCTACCTTTTCCAGAAGGAGTCCACCAAGCTCTGGACCTGGCACCACTGTCCCTTGCATAGGTGGTCCAATTTGAAATCCCCTGGGGGAGCGGGAGTAACACTTGCCTTTTGGGTTAGTAACATGGCAGGCGAGAGTATTTCAGGTATCTCTGCATCATACGAGATTGGGACCAGTGGTCTGGAATTCATAATAACCTCTGCCATCAAGGTTGTTAGGACTTCATGGGTAAGTCTGGTAGCTCCATCCTTCATCAGCAGCGCATCTAGAATCCGTCTAACCACTCCTATCAATCTCTCCCAAGCTCCTCCCATGTGTGAAGAATGAGGTACATTAAAGGTCCATGTACAGCCCTGGTCTTGCAAGTAGTTCTTGACCTCAGGGTCGCCAGTGTTAATCTGAGGCTCTCTGCATGCACCAATAAAATTGGTGCCTCTATCTGACCTGAGGTGTCTGACAGGTCCCCGTATGGACAGGAAGCGCCTTAAGGCTTTGATGAAGCTTGAGGTCGACATGGACGCAATGACTTCCAGGTGGACGGCTCTCATACTTAGGCAACTGAAAATGACAGCCCACCTTTTGCTCTCAGCAGCACCACCTCGTGTCCGCCGGGTTTCAACATTCCATGGACCAAAAACATCAAGTCCTACATGGGTGAAAGGCGGGTCCATAGCCAACCTGTCAGTGGGCAGATCAGACATCTTTTGAACTTCAGGCTTGCCCCTCAACTTCTTACAGATGACACATTTGAATATGATGCTGGATATGAACCTCTTCACTCCTACTATCCAGACTCCAGCGGCACGTAGAGCACCCTCTGTAAAGTGGCGACCTTGGTGTGCCACTTTATCATGATAGTGCCTGACTAAGAGAGTGGTTACATTATGTCCAGCTGGAAGTATTATTGGGTGTTTCTCTTGATCTTCCAGATCTGCTTTGTGTATTCGACCTCCCACTCTAAGCAAGAGGGCCTTGGTGGTGAACTGCAATGCCCTGAGTTAGACATTTTAGCTCCTCCTGACACACATCCTCTTGCACTACCTTGAGGATAGAAATTGAGGGCCAAGTAACCAACTGGATGAGGCCAGGTAAGCTGCTGGAATTGGCCTGGTTCCATGGTCTGCAGGGTTCTCATCGGTTTGCACGTACTGCCACTGTGTTGGTTTGGTGGAGTGCCGAATGCTAGTTACTCGGTTAGCTACATAGGTATAGAACCTTCTTGATCTGTTGTAAATGTAGCCCAGCACGACACAACTGTCTGTATAGAACCTGACTGCTTTCAACTCTACATCTATTTCAAATTGGATCAGTTCTGCCAGTTCAACTGCCAAGACTGTGGCGCACAACAGGCGTGGCACAGTTTGCATGGGGTAAGGGGCCAGCTTTCTTTTTCCCATTACAAACCCTACATGCCATTTTCCTTCAGAGTCCAAGACACGCAAATAGCCTACAGCCGCTATTGCCATAATAGAAGCGTCTGAGAAAACACACAAGTCTGTAGTTTTACAACATGACATGGAGACTGGAACGTATGTTCGCTGGATGTGAATCTGTTCCAGCTCAGATAAGGAGTCAGTCCATACTTTCCACTGTGCCACTTTCTGCTTTGGAAGAGGTGTGTCCCCTTCATACTGCTCCAAGGCAAGGTCTCTTACAGGTGCCTTACCTTTTACTGTAATGGGGGAAGCAAATCCAAGAGGATCATAAAGACTATTTACAGTTGACAGAATGCCTCTCCGACTGAATGGTTTCACATCTCTTGACACTCTGAAAGTAAAACTGTCATTCTGGAGTTCCCAGCTTACACCCAGACTGCATTGGGAGGGCAAGGGGTCTGCTCCTAAATCTAGCTCCTTAAAGTCACTTGCTCGTTCTTCTGGATGAAAGGCCTCCATGACCTTTGTACTATTTGAGACTATTTTGTGAAGTCATAAGTTGGACTCAGCTAGTAGGGCCCTAGTGCATTGCAGGAGATCAACCTCCTTTGCCACTGAGATGAGACCATCATCAACGTAAACATTTCTGTAGACGAAATCCTTCACATCCTTGCCGTGTTCATGTTCTCCTTGTTCTGCAGCTTTCCTCAGCCCATACGTTGCTACAGCGGGTGACGGGCTGTTCCCGAACACATGTACAGTCATCCAGAAGTCAATTATCTCCTTATCAGGATCATTGTCTCAGTGCCACAGAAATCGCAAGAAATTGCGATGGTCCTCTCTGACCTTGAACCCATAGAACATTTGTTCAATATCAGCTGTGATGGCTATTTGCTCCCTCCTGAACCTTAGTAGAACTCCTACTAGAGTGTTGTTGAGGTTAGGTCCACTGAGGAGCATGTCATTCAATGACGTTCCCTTAAACACTGCGTTGGAATCAAAAACCACCCTGATTTTCCCAGGTTTCTGCGGGTGATAAACACCAAAGGTAGGTAAATACCAGCATTCTTGGTTGTCGAGGACTTTCTGCATGAAGTCAAAGAAGTGCTGTTTCATGTCAGGTCTCCTTCTGAATGAGCGTTGGAGAGTGGAGAGTCTCTGGGTGGCCTGTCCTCTGTTATTTGGAAGGGGCTTGTGAGGCAAATGAAAAGGTAGGGGTGCCACCCAGTGATTTTGGTCATCCATGTACACTTCACTTTCCATTATTCTGAGAAAGTTGTTATCATCTACTGACATGGCTAATTTCTCATCTTCAGGTGTTTTTTGAAACACACTTTCCCCCAAACCATCTCGACAGGTCTCCTGAAAGATCTCCTGGGTGTAAGATGATGTTTGAACACTAGGCTGCACTGGACCCTGTACTCTCTCCCTAATGTGAATCTTGTTGGTACATGGCTCAAGGAAAGAGGAGCGTCCATTTTGAAGGACATGTGTCTTGTAGACATTAAATTCTTCGTTCTTGTGAGCACCACTCAAGCATAACTCTCCAACTATGACCCAGCCAAGGTCAAGGCGCTGGGCATACGGTGAGTTGTGAGGCCCGTTACGCTGTTCACGCACCTTATGCACGCTCAAAATGTCCCTGCCTAGGAGGAGGAGAATAGGAGCACTGGTGTCAAGAGGAGGGATCTTATCGGCCACAGGAGTAAGATGAGGAAAATATTTAGTGCACTCAGGCGTTTGGATCTCTGATCTGTCGTCAGGTTGGTTGCTACATTCTAGCAGAGTAGGAAGTTTCACCTTGGTTTTACCATTGACTGACTCCACTATAATGTTACTTGCCTTCTGCCCTGCAGTCTCCACTATGCCGGAGCATGTTTTAAGAGTATGGGGGATGCACTGCTGTTAATGTCTAGCAGATCGAAGAATTGTGGTTTTACAAACGACCGGTTGCTTTGGTCGTCTAGTATTGCATACACCCTGTGAACCTCACTTGGATTGTTGGCGTGATAAACCTTGACCAAGCAGATTTTTGAACAAGATCTGGCCTTGGTAGAGCCACCACATATTTCTGTACACTTGGATGTGACTATAGGAGGTGTTCGTGGTTCACACTCCCCGCTTTGCTCGTCCTTAGCAGCGTGCTGCAGCTGCTCACCAAGCGACCAAGGGGCAGTTCCAGGATGCATCGCCAATATGTGTCTTTCGCTTTCACACTCATTACATTTAAGTGTTGTCCTGCAATCTTTGGCCATATGCTTGGTGCTGGCACAATATCGAAAACATTGAATTCTCCTTCAAGTATGTTTTCCTCTCATCAAGATGTTTCCCTTGAAACCCACAACATTTTGATAGCGGGTGTGGTTTATTATGTATGGGACACTGCTTATCCGGTTCATCCTTGGCAGCTGCATTAGCCTGTGGAGAGGTAGTTGTAGCAGTGACTGCCGTTTTTCTGACTGTCACTGTTGTTCTGGGGAGGTATTTTGGTGACCTTTTGACTTTGGCATGGCTTGGGGTAGAGGAAAGACTAAATGCAAAACTTGGGTCATTACGGGTTCTTTGGCTGGGAACATACAAAGTTGACAAAAAAATTGAATGGTGGGAAGGGGACCTGAAAATCCTCCTTGTATTTGGATCCCTGCCCTATCCAGCGGTCCCGGAGGGAGAAAGGAAGCTTCTCCACTATTGGATTAACACCCCTTGATGTGTCTAGATATGCGAGTCCAGGCAAGTATCCCACCGCTTTAGCAGCTTCTAGCTCTCTTAGTAAGTAAACTAATTCCACAAGCTTGTGTATGTCTCTGTTAGAGATGACTGGGAAGGTCTCTAGTCTTCTCAGTAGGGCATTTTCAATAACCTCTGGGTTTCCATAAATCTCTTCCAAGCGCTGCCATATCATATACACACCTGCTCTAGGATTGTTAACATGCACTGACCTTAACTGCTTGGCTTGTGCTGATGACTCTGGCCCAAGCCATTTTACGAGGAGTTTAAGCTCTTCCTGATCAGATAGATTTAGCTCCCTTATGGCTGCTAGGAAAGACAATTTCCATGCCCAATAGTTTTCTGTACGGTCATCAAAGGCAAGGAGCCCAGAGCTAACCATTTCCTTTCTCACCAGATAC
Organism: Cyprinus carpio; assembly: GCF_018340385.1. NCBI lineage: Eukaryota > Metazoa > Chordata > Actinopteri > Cypriniformes > Cyprinidae > Cyprinus > Cyprinus carpio. The sequence continues at coordinate 894,952 of NC_056615.1, forward strand.
CTGGCTAGGTCAGCGCTCTGAGGAGTTGACGGTGAGTATCTCTTGTACTGGGCCCGATTAGGTGTTTGAAAGGTAGCGGCTGGGTATTTGTTTGGGATATAAGGAGCCTTATGGGTAGGTGGAGGTGCGTAGTGCTCCTCTGCAATGGGTTTGTAATTTTCTTCCTCCTTAAGTGGTCTATACACTGTATTTTGTGCCCCGTTAATATTGCATGGGAGACTTAGGGTTTTGTCCTGTTGGATTGGCTGCTGTGGCGTACCATGATAAAGCTCCTGGTTAGCATGTTGTTCAAATGGTTGAGTTTCTATATAGTCTCTGGTGCATTTTGTTGGATCTTCGAAATTCAAATCCTGAAACTCACCAAGAGGGTCTCTTTCCATATATTCAGCTGCTGCCGCCTCTTCATATATTGCTGCCTCTTTTGATGCTGCTACAGCTTCCTTCTCTTGCCGCAACACATGAAGATTGGCCTCTATGTTTACCTTTTTTTTTCATGATAGCTGCCTCCTTCTCTGCATAAGACACCTTTATTTTTGCTGCTTCTGCCTTGGCCCTTGCCCTCGTTGCAGCGGCGCTGACAGATGTCTGAGTCGAGGCTCTGGAGGACTTGAGAGAAGAGGAGACTCTAGACCTTGTCTGTAGCTGAGACTGACGTGTTCCGTCACCGTTGTCACTCATCTTTGCAATATCTTGATTGAGTCTGTAGGTTTTTGCTTCTGAGTGCTGTCCACAAAGTTATTTGTTGTCTATTCCTGCTGTGTGTTCATCATTTTACTATTCTGTCCTGGCAGATACGTCTCTGTATTGTTAGACAGATAGCGAACATCAACAATAAGACTCAGCAGGCTTGACTCCAGGTTGTGTGTTTTCTTTACTGAAATCTTGGTTGTTTTCTCTTTTGTAAAACTGCAATACAGTATAAAATAAACACTATGTTACAGTCAAATATGTGCAGCATCAACATAAAAATAATAACCACAGCACATATTACAATGTGATTCACTCAAAGAACATAAATAAATAGGCTAAATAAAAACACAGGCAAAATAATAATCATAAATTAGGCTTAACAGCCTGCTAACTCTGAATATATAGCCCAGCTAAATACATGCTAGCGGTTAGCATCACGATTAACATTAACCCAATTTTCACTGAAAATAAAGGCTTTTAAACAACAGTAGTACAACATCTACACATGGTTTAACTACTTAAACAACTGTGAGCGACCATACTCACTGATGGATCTATTCCAAGGATAGAAAAATAATGCTAGTGGAAGAGCATTCAGTCTGCATGTACACCTGTTGACGATCTCCTTACAAGCGCAATAACTCCAAATACCACCAGATGTCGCTACATAACATTAACAAAGCACTGACACTGATAGGAGTCAGAAAAACCAAGGAGTTTAGAAATGAGTGCACATATGCAGTTTGTTGTTAAGAAGAGTATCTAGCACAACATTTACGTTTTTCTTTTCACAAAGAATGCATCTGTTTAGCAGATCAAACACTGTATACTAATATGATGCTTGAAACAAACACGCATGGTTCAGAAGTGTCTGATCCATAAATCCATCACCCGGAGGTGGTCTATCAAGTTTTTACAAATGCATGCATTTTACTATTATATTCTTATGTCGTAAACATAACATTGTGGGTGGGACTAACAGAAACTGATGAATCATCATTTTGATAAGCATATGGTATGCACATATAGGAAGAGGAAAAACTAAGAAACTACCTGTAATTGACCATGAAAACTTTAATAAATATATAAAGTCACAATGAATTAAGACATACCCACCCGTAGCTACACTAATTTTTTAAATATTGATGTAGATAATGAAATAGAGTTCATAAATATATCAAAACATCATTTGGACACAAATAAAGGCATAGCAAGCAATAGTTTGAATTTTTTTTTTTTTATTACCTAGAATTTCAAAATCAACTGCGGGCGGCAAATCCTTTTCCTATTTAGTGCCCAAACTCTGGAATAACCTACCTAACATCGTTCAGGAGGCAGAAACACTCTTGTCAGTTTAAATCTAGATTAAAGACCCATCTCGTTAACCTGTCTTACACATAACACACTAGCACATTTCTAATATTCAAATCTGTTAAAGGATTTTTAGGCTGCATTAATTAGGGCAACCAGAAGTGGGAATATTTCCCATAACACACAATGTACTTGCTACATCGTTAGAAGAATGGCATCTACGCTTATATTAGTCAGTTTCCTTCTTATTCCGAGGTCACCGTAGCCACCAGATCAAGTTGTTTCCAGATCAGATGGTCACTGCAGTCAACCGGATCCAGTACGTATCCAGACCAGATGGTGGATCAGCACCTAGAGATGACCTAAACAACCCTGAATGTCAGTGGAGACCATATCATCTAGACAAACCCTAGAGACAGATCCCTGGCAAAGACCTCGTCAAAGGCTTTCTGCCACAAGACAGAAGAACCAGAAGTGTCCTCTGCTCAATCTGAATTGCCTTGCAGCCTGGAATTAATCCACACCATGGTGGTTTGTTCTGGTCAGAGGAGAACTGGCTCCCCGACTGAGCCTGGTTTCTCCCAAGGTTTTTTCTCCATTCTGTCACCGATGGAGTTCTGGTTCCTTGCCGCTGTTGTCTCTGGCTTGCTTAGTTGGGGACACAATTTCTAGCAAATTTGTTGACTTGACTGCACAGAAACTATTGGAAGAGAATTGAACTGAGCCAGACAATAACCTCTCTGAATCAACAATGAACTGACTTTAAATGAAAAATTGACTGTTTCTATTGTCCTCTTATATTATCAAAACACTCTTTTCAATCAGTATTGTATAAAGCATTTCAAACGAGTCGGTACAATGAATGAATGACTCAGTTGACTCACTCATTAAGTTATTTGCTGCCTCCAACTAGCATTTTAGTTCCACGTTTAAAAAGTATCATTGCATTTTTCCATATTCCAAATATTTCCTATTTGTATTTTCAAAAATTAATGGAAAACATTAATGTCATAACATGGCTGTAATTTTGCACTATAAATTATTTAATTTGATTGGTGGTAGCCTACAGTTCTACAATGTATTATAATTGAATGCATTGATCAAATGTAAGAGTTTGTTTATTTTAAAATGTATGCCTTTTGGAGTGTTCATTTTGGTCTCATTTATGTAAATGCATTTTAAAAAAATCACAAGATAATTTTCTTTATTTCTTGTAGGTGCAAATAATAGCAGTTGATATGGAGAAATGGTTTGATGCTTCAAGACACTCTGAAGATGATTATATAGGTAATGTATAACTCTGTTGTAAATCATTTAATAAACTTGTATTTTAGATTAAATTTTATATTATTTATATTTAAATTTTATAGGTTACATTGTTGCATTTCTGTCAGGTGCTGAGCAGAAGATCGAAAAGCAAAGGTAGCTCATATCAAAGTCTTTTAGTACTTAACAAAAAATAGCTGAAGGTAGATGGCATGGAATACAAACACAAAACACTCTCCTTAAACAGCTTGACAGTAGATACTTTGCCGGGAGAGGCAGCGCGGCACAAAAAAAATACTTTGCTCTCAGGACTTGCACATGTGGAGAGCAGCTTGAGCAGAGAATACTCTAGGTATACTCTGTCAGATCCTGACAGTACCCCTCCCTCAACGAGATCTCACCCTCCTCCAAGTGCGCTTACACCTTAGAATAAAACCCTGTACAGATGGCACGGAAGTCTCAGACTCCTGGGAAGTAAAGAGCGGAGGTTGGTAACCGAGGCAGCTCTCAAATGGGGATAAGGAAAGGGCCAAGGAAAAAATCCACCGCCTCTCCTCAGGACTGTAGCATGAAGTAGTTTGTGATCTCTGTAAATGGAACCCATCTCGTCAAGAAGAGGAGGAGGAGGAAGGGTGGGACGGGTGGGAGCGCGAATGACAGGTTTGACACAGGATATGTTGAAAACAGGATGTACCTGACGTAACTGGCGAGATAATCTTAGTTTGACTGCTACTGGACTAAGAACCTTCAATATAGTAAAAGGGCGGACAAAACGGGGCATAAGTTTCCTAGAGCCCTCGTGAATAGGCAGATTCTGGGTGGAAAGCCACACCTTTTGCCCACAAACATAACGAGGGGCTTTAACCCGATGGCGATTAGCCGCTCTACAAGTGTGCGCTCTAGTACGACATAACGCAGATCTCACCCTCCTCCAAGTGCGCTTACACCTTAGAATAAAAGCCTGTACGGATGGTACGGAAGTCTCAGTCTCAGAAGTAAAGAGCGGCGGTTGGTAACCGAGGCAGCTCTCAAATGGGGATAATCCAGTGGTAGATGAGGGTAGAGAATTATGGGCATATTCAGCCCAGGATAGCTGATCGCACCAGGAAGCAGGGCTCTGAGAAGTCAAGCTGTGCAACATACGTCCAAGAATCTGATTGGTCCGTTCGGCTTGCCCGTTGGTCTGAGGATGGAATCCAGGGGCATGTTCAAGCTCACACCGGTGCGCAACGTTTTGCTACGTTTTCCAGGTTGAACGACACGTTTCCTGGAAACGGTGTGCAACGGTGTGCAACGGGTTTGAGATGCGTTTTCTCTTGTTTGGTGGGTGTGTCAGAAATGTCCGGCCCAATCAGCGGCAGCATGTATATAAACCACGCGGTATTAAAGAGACACCTCGCACAATGGGTCCTAGTAAAAGTAGTTTACAAATGTGTCCGCTGCAGCTCGGTATATGCAACAATTGATGCATGTTTATTTACATTAAAGGGAAAAATAACTTAAATAATAAGAGCACAAGTATAGATCTAGAACTTCTTTAAGTCTGTCTAAATATTTATTAGTAATTGCAATGTCTTCTGGTCTATTTTCTTTCCTTAGGAAGGTGTGCTAGACACTGATTAATGTAACAAACATACTATACATTTTTATATATTTTTGATAATGTATTGTGGAGTGACACTTTCATAAACTTTTTTTATACTCATCTGATTATATAATGGTAAATGTCACAAAAGTATAGTACAACAGTGATCGTCAATAATGATAGCCTACTCACAATAAAAATAATAAGGTCATATAGATCATAACACAGTCTCGGAGGTAAGAAGTGGATTATCCTTCACCTGAAATGTTTGTCTTTTCATCCTGAAATGCGGGGCAAATGTTGGATCACAATAATTAGGAACCACAGTTTCCACAAATCCCTTTACTCGATTGGGATGTTCTCTTTTTCTGGATGGCAAGGTTAGTGACTTTAACATTGAAGGTATTTTGCAGTATTAAACATGTATTTATACAGATTTCATCAGGCTCCAAAAATTATTAAAAAAGAACACAAAGAATGGCCTTCTCATCTGCCCTAGTTGCAACTCTTGCGTCATCACAACAGGGTGTTCAACACGCCACCGTTTCCGTTTAAAAAATGTTTTGCAACGTTTTGTCGGGGCTGAACGCAGCCCTGACGACAGGCTGGGAGATGCCCCAATCAGTCGGCAGAATTCCCTCCAGAACAGAGAGGCGAATTGAGGCCCTCTGTCCGACACAATGTCTGAAGGTAGACCGTGAATCTTGAATACGTGATCTACCATAATCTGGGCGGGCTCTTTTGGGCAGACGGTAGTTTAGGAAGTGGAATAAAATGAGCAGACTTATAAAAACGATCGATCATAGTAAGAATAACTGTGCTCACGGTGGATGACGGAAGACCAGTAATGAAATATAAAGCTATCTGCGGCCAGGGATGTGACGGAATGGGAAGTGGTCTGAGGAGCCTCGCAAGTGGGGTGTTGCTAGACTTAGTCTGAGCACAGACAGGACAAGAAGCTACGAACCGGTGTATGTCACGTTCTCTAGTGGGCCACCAAAATCTCCGACAAATCGCTGCTGAAGTACCCCTTACACCGGGATGAGTGACTAATTTAGAGGCGTGCCCCCACTGGAGAACGGATGAGCGCGCCGTCTCGGGAACAAACAACGTTCCTGTCGGGGCACGAGGGGATCTGTCAGCGAGTGAAAGAGCTCTCTTCACCGTCTGTTCCACTCCCCGAATGGCAGCCACGACCACGCAGTGTTGGGGTATAATAGCCTCCCCAGTCGACAAACAAATTGAGATTTAGTCGAGGTAAGGGCTGATAGAGGAGCGGCAACTTGACTAAAGTTACATATGAATCGTCTGTAAAAATGAGCAAAACCTAAAATACGCTGGAGCGCAACTCGGGATTCAGGAACGGGCCAATCGAGAACTGCCCGCACCTTTTTGGGATCCATGCTGATACCCTCAGCAGAGACCACCGATCCGAGGAAAGTGACCAATCGAGAGTGGAAAACACATTTCTCAGACTTAACAAAAAGACGGTTCTTGAGTAATCACTGTAGAACCCGGCAGACGTGTTGAACATGTACTTTGAGTGAGGTTGAAAAAATGAGGATGTCATCCAGATACACGAATACAAAGACATTTAACATGTCCCGCAAGACGTCATTGACCAATGACTGAAATACAGCGGGAGCGTTGACCAGCCTGAAAGGAAGAACGCGATATTCAATGTGACCCATAGGGGTGTTAAACGTGGTCTTCCATTCGTCTCCCTGCTTAATGCGGACGAGATGATATGCATTACGCAAGTCTAACTTTGTGAAGATCTTTGCACCCTGCAAGATTTCAAAAGCTGACGACATAAGGGGCAAGGGATAGCGGTTCTTGATCGTTATGTCGTTCAACCCTCGATAATCGATGCAGGGACGCAACGAACTGTTCTTCTGCAGGCGAGGAGGAGGGGACAATAATCCCGGCGTCAAGAGATTCGGAGAGGTATCTCTCTAAAGCCTCTCGTTCGGGCGCTGAGAGAGAATACAATCTACCGCGGGGTGGTGTAGAGCCAGGAAGGAGATCAATGCTACAATCATATGGACGGTGAGGCGGTAGGGAAACGGCCCGGGAACGACTGAAAACCGCCCGCAAATCATGGTACTCCTCCGGGACTCCAGTCAGATCACCAGGCTCCTCCTGAAAAACAGAAGCAGATGAGGGCACAGGGATAGCAGACATTAAACAATTAACATGACAAGAGAGACTCCAAGACAAAATGGTTCCCTTGACCCAGTCAACATGAGGATTGTGTTGGACTAGCCAAGGATGACCTAACACAATGGGGGTATAAGGGGACTGAAAAATGACAAAAGAAATAGTCTCTTGATGGTTTCCTGAGATAGTGAGACTCACCGGGCTGGTGACACTGTAAACCCTAGACAGTACACTAGCATCCAGGGCAAAGACGGTGGTGTTACCCCTCAGGTCTGCCAGAGGGATGTTGTGTTCCCGAGCCCATCTCTTGTCAATAAAATTCCCCTCAGATCCCGAGCCAATCAACATGGGACACGTCATAGAGGAGCCCGCCCAACGAAGAACCTCAGGCAGAGTGTTTACGGAACTTGGGTGGAGAGGATGTTACAGCAGCGCTCACCAGTACTCCCCTGTCTACTGGCGAGCTCTGCCTTTTACTGGACACGATGCTGCGAAGTGGCCAGCCGCGCCGCAATAAAGACACAGTCTGTTGGAGATGCGACGTTGTCTCTCATCCGGCTGGAGGCGAATGCTACCCAACTGCATGGGTTCTGGCTCAGGTCTAGACATAACAGCAGGTGGCTTGCGAAAAGAGGCAGGGGCTGCACGAGCACGTCACTCAAAATACCTATCCAGGTGAATCGCCAGTTCAATCAGTTGGTCGAGCTGGGCCGGTGCACCACGAGCGTAAATCTCCGCCCCCCTAAAATCCACATTCAAACCCTACAGGAAACACGTGACCAAGGCAGGCTAGTTCCATTCGCATGTGTTGGAAAGGGTGCAAAATTCAATGGTGAAGTCGGCCACTGTTCTCCTCCCCTGGCGGATTGTGGTGAGAAAACGCGAAGCCTCATGTCCAAAAACTGACTGGTCGAAAACCTTAATCATCTCCTCCTTAAAAAGCTCAAAACGGTAGCAACAGGGAGACCCAGCCTCCCAGACGGAGGTCCCCCACTCACGAGCGCGCCCAGTCAACAACGAAATAAGTCTGTGGCTGCAGGGACAAGGCCACCTCACACTGCGTCAGAAAGGCTCTACACTGAGTCGGCTCACATGCATAACATGGAGGATTGTTCACACGAGGTTCAGGAAGAGATGGATGACTTTGAACGACTGGTGATTCCTTGTGAGCATGCAGAAGGTGAGTCGACAGATCATTAACTTGTGCTGCCAAACTCCCGCCGCACCCCTGGCAGCAGATAATTCCTCCTCATGACAGCCCAGCATAACTCCCTGGATCTCTACTGCAGAAAAAAATGACTCCCCCTTCGCTGGATCCATGTGGTCGGATTATTCTGTCAGGTGCTGAAGCAGAAGATCTAAAAGCAAAGGTAGCTCAAATCAAAGTCTTTTATTAACAAAAACAGGTAGATGGCACGGAATAAGAACACAAAACACTCTCCTTAAACATGTGGAGAGCAGCTCGAGCAGAGAATACTCTAGGTGAGGCACATCACAGCTGGTAACAGGAGACAGGGCACACTAAGGTGAACACTGCTACATAAGATAGGGCAAGACAAGATTAAAGTTGACATGCATTCGAGAGTGTAGCTCACACAATAATCTGACACAGGACAGAACAAACGCCAGAAGCAGACAGAGTAATCAGACAAGACAAGACACAGGTGTAAGCGCTAAGCAGCGAAAGCGCTGATTGTGATGATCAACAGGTGAAGACAGAGCGCAAATGAGAAAGTGTGTGCGCACTGGAGTGTGAGTGAGATTAGTGTGTTAATGAGTGTGGGAATGCATGTGTGTGTGCTGCTGTAAGAGAGAGAGAGAGCAGAGAAGCAACCCAGATCCTAACAATTTCAGGTGAACCCAGTGGCTTTTGACTATTCGAGGGTCAAATGGTTCTGAATTCATACTTTGTGGCTGGATTTGGAGTTGTATTACGACTTTAGTCTGGTGTCCTGTGAGCAGTCATCTTTTGCACACTTGAATTTTTTTCAAAGGTAACATTGAGTAATTTCATTTCTGAAAAGGTTACTGATTCAGTTTAAGTACTGGTAAATGCTGACTGAATTGTATAAGTAGCATTTTTGCCTTTTTTATAGAGCTAGTTTCATTTAATACTGAACTTTATTCTAAAGCTTCTGTTTGTTTTTATGTGCAGATGTTTTGTTGGAATCACGACACGTACATAGAGGCAAAACAAGTGGAAATGTCTCAGAGAAGAGGGACAACCCTCGTGTGTGCTAATCTCAGAAAGTTGATGGACTTTCAGTATGTATTTATTAAATTCTGTTTTGCAGGAATATTCTTAATTTAATAAAACATAAGCTCCAAGAACAGAATTTGTGGTATGTTGATTCCAGCATTTTATTTTAATCTTAAAAAAAAAAAACTTTTACCAAATTTATACAAATTATGTTGATTGACCTTCAGTTTTATAGAAAGTTAATGTTCTACTCAGTATATGGTTTACTTATTAACAGGTATTTTAGACGGCCACTGGGACAAGACCACAGGAACCAGATGAGTTCTCTGCACAATGTGACTTTGCTACAGCCTGGAATTGAACTACTGGTTTCGTCTGGCCAGAGGACATGAGCCTGGTTTCTCCCAAGGTTTTTTCTCCATTCTGTTACCGATGGAGTTTTGGTTCTTTGCCGCTGTAGCCTCTGGCTTGCTTAGTTGGGGACACTTAATATCCAGCGATATCGTAGACTTGACAGATACTATTCAGACTGACCTGAGTTGGATGATGACATCACTGAATTCAATGATGACTTTGACTGAAAATTGAGTGTTTGCTATTATCGTTTTGTGTTATTGACACACTATTTTCCTGTTTACTGTAAAGTGCTTTGACACAATCTGTTTTGTTAAAAGCACTGTATAAATAGAGAAATAAATAGAGAAGCAGTTAAAGCAGCAGAAGTTAAAAGCAGATCGTAAGTTTATTTATTTCTTGTCTCATTAGTGTTTAGAGCAGTTGTCGTTGCCAGGAAACGCTTGTTTGTTTACTGTGTTGAGATGTGCTGCGTTTGGTCTCATACTCTATCGCATACGTTGTCAGTGTCATGCGCTTGCTTAGACCTTTGTTGTGATAAACAGTAAAGTGTGTTCAGTTGAATTAAATTTCCGTTTTGTCTGACGGGTATACAAAAAAGGTTCAAGTCAAGTCAAGTTTATTTATATAGCCCTTTAAAACAACATAAATGCTGACCAAAGTGCTGCACAACATACCAAACAAAACATCCATTGTACAATACAATTTAAAGACTAATAATAAGATGTGAAAAGAAAGCAAAACAAAAATAATAGAATTAAGACTGGAAACATCATGCAATTTAAAACAATGTTTAAGACTAAAAAAATAATAATATTAATTTAATAATTAATATCAAATTACACATATGCCTGAGAAAAAAAAAAAGTTTTAAGAGAAGATTTAAATGCAAAAAGTGTAGGGGAAAGTCTAATAGACAAAGGTAGGGAATTCCAGAGCTTAGGACCAAGAACTGAGAAAGCTCTGTCGCCTTTGGATTTAAGTCGAGATTTTGGAACATTCAATATCATTTGAGTGGAGGATCTGAGTGTTCTCACTGGACAATACGAGTGGAGAAGGTCTGAAATATATGAAGGGGCAAGACCATGAAGTGATTTAAATACAAATACTAAAATCTTAAAATCAACTCTGAATCGAACAGGTAGCCAATGAAGTGATGATAACACAGGTGTAATATGTTCTCTCTTTTTTGTCCCTGTTAAAAAATGCCGCAGCATTCTGTACCAGTTGTAATCGTGAGAGTGAGGACTGATTTATTCCAGCATATAGAGCGTTACAGTAGTCCAGCCTGGTTGAAATAAACGCATGAATAACGGTCTCCAAATCACTAAAGCTTCGAATATTTTTCGGCTTGCAAAGTCCCCTAAGCTGCAGAAAACTGGCTCTAACTACAGAGTTGATTTGTTTATCAAATTTTAATTCAGGATCAAGTGTAACTCCCAGATTTTTTACTTTATCACGAATGCTATCTGGAAGGGGGCCTAAGGTAGAACTTATATTATTTAAAATTTAGTGCTTTAAATTTACTTCTATTTAGTGCTCCTGTAGCTCAAGTGGTAGAGCATTGCGTTAACAAGCGCAAGGTTGGGGGTTCGATCCCCAGGAACACATGATAGGTAGAAATTGATAGCCTGAATGCACTGTAAGTCGCTTTGGATAAAAGCGTCTGCTAAATGCATAAATTTAATTTAATTTTTTTAATTTTAAAAGGTGTGAAGGACCAAACAACATAACATCAGTCTTCTTCTGATTTAATTGAAGGAAATTATTGTCCATCCAAGCCTTAATGTCCTCTAAACAAGCTAGAAGAGAGGAAACTGAATCAGTACCTGATTTTTAATGGAAAATAGAGCTGAGTGTCATCGGCATAAATGTGATATGAAACTTTATGGGCCTCAAAAATGGAACGAAGAGGGAGTAAGTATAAGGAAAATAAGGTTAGAAAGAGTGTTGAGAGATTTGGGACCTGGGGAGTGACAGGAGTTGAGGTTGATGAGAATTCTCCAATTTCCACCAAAAAATTCCTGTTTGCGAGATATGATGCAAACCAATCTAGTGCACCATCACGAATGCCAACTTCAATGTCCAATCTCTTTAACAAGATACGATGATCCACAGTATCAAAAGCCACACTTAAGTCCAATAATAGAAGAATAGTACAGTACCAGAGTCTGCGAATAGTAAGAGGTCATTTACTACCCTCAAAAGTGCAGATTCAGTGCTGTGTTTAGCTCTGAAGCCAGACTGAAAAGGATCCAGAATATTGTTAGAGATTAAATAGGGGGAAATTTGATTTAATACACACTTTTCAAGAACTTTGTGCAAAAATGGAAGTTTCGAAATGGGCCTATAGTTATTAAAATCAGAAGTATCGAGATTATCTTTTTTGAGTAAAGGATGGACCACAGCCTGTTTAAGGCAGAGTGGTACAGAACTCATTTGTAAGGAGCTATTGATAATAGAAAGTAGACTTGGCAACACAGAAGGCAGAACATCCTTTAGTAACTTTGTTGGAATGGCATCAAAAGAGCAAGTGGTTGGATTCATGTTAGAGATAATGCTCAACAGCTCGGAGTGTGAAATAATCTGAAAATTTGAAAAAGCAGAGGGGCAAACATTTGCATATTTATAATTCGGAGTTAAATTACTAAAGATCTGTGCCCTGATTTGAGTAACTTTGCTTATAAAGAAGTTGCAGAACTTCTCACGTAAGTCTGGGCTAGGTTCTGGGCCGGCCATTATAGAAGGGTTTAATACTGAATTTAACATAGAAAACAGTATCTTTGGGCAATGGGAATATTTTGAGATTATGTTAGAGAAGTATTTTGCTCTTTCCAAGGAAACTGCTTCTTGAAAGTCAGACAAGTTACTCTGTAAGATTTGATATGAGATTTGTAATTTGTCCTTCTTCCATTGTCTTTCTGCTCTTCTACATTTTTTTCTTAAGACTTTTATGTCACTATTGAACCATGGTTGATTATTTGATTTCAGTTCTTTGGTTTTATAAGGGGCAATTATGTTTAAAATTTCTAAACATGAAGAATTGAAACAATTTACCAACTCCTCAACATTCTGATTCTGCAATATCATATCACTATGAGCTGGAAGGGCCAAAAAAGCATCCATAAATTGCAAAGCAGTGAAAGGGTTAATAGACCTTGAACCGTAGGTATTGGGCTGGTTTACATGACTAGGACAGGAAATCACACTGTCAAACAAAACTGGCCAGTGATCAGACAACCCAGCATCACTCACAGATATATTACTGATATCAAGGCCTAATGATAAAACTAGATCAAGCGTGTTACCCAGTTTGTGTGTTGGTCCTGATATGTGTTGTGTGAGGTTAAAAGAGTCTAAAAGATGAACGAAATCTCTCACCAGAGGTTTCGAAGGACAACAATAATGTATGTTAAAATCACCAAGAATCAACAACTTGTCAGTACTTGAAACCACATTGGATAGAAAATCTGAAAACTCTCTTAAAAAGTCATTATTAACTTTTGGTGGTCTATAAATCAAAACACAAAGCAATGGGCTAGTAAGTTCTACTTTACACATTAAGACCTCAAAAGTAGTGTAAGCATCCACTGGTAAGATCTTACATTTGAAACAGTCCTTAAAAATGACAGCAACACCTCCACCCCGACTGGAAGTTCTAGGGCAACTATAATAGTTACAGTGTACTGGTGAAAGTTCAGATAAAGGGCTTAAGTCATTTTCTGTAAGCCAGGTTTCAGTGATGAACATGAAGTCCAGAGTGCTTGTTACAAAGAAGTCATTTAACAGAAATGTCTTGTTTGATACTGATCTTGCATTTAACAAGGCCATTTTAATCTCTGGCTGGTTAGGTTCTAAGAGAGCGAAATCGGGACGAGGCATCTCTGGCAACGAGCGAAGTAAGTTGAAGTTCACCCCGCACTGAGATGAATGACGACGCCGCAACAGTCGCTCATTGGACGATATTACAGGAATATTGCCTGGTAATACAGTCATATTTGATCGTGTAAGCCGGGCAAGGTGAGCACCACGGTGCACATAACGTGAGTGACGAAGAATCCCTAGATCTGCACACCGTAAGTAAATGTCTGATGACAAGCAAGTTCCTGACCGATTGTTCAATCGCATGAGTTCAGAGGATGTAAGAGTAATTGCCATACTCGGTAGAGATGAGAAAACATAGACGTATCGTTCACTATTCAAAGAGACGATACTTCTAACAGACAGAAGAAACCAGCAGACGGAGAAAAAGTTCATTTTTGAAGTCCCATTTAGGGATCGTCACTCACTGATAGCCGGGTCCAGGCGTAATTCTGTCGAAAGTAACGATGGAGATCCAGGTGAAAGTCAGGAGATAATAATCCAAAACACACAGGCCATGGGAAACAGGATCCGATGGAGATTTAGCATCGATGAGTCAGAAGACAACCAATACGGCGCAAGATCGCAGACACTCAGATGACAAGGTGAAATGGCAGTGCTGATTCACAACATGTCCAAAACTCCGACAGAGAGTCGAACGAGGCCGACAGGACGCCAAATCGCTGACAACCAGATAACGAGGTGAACAGCAGCGCTGATTCACGAAGACGTCCAAAATCCAGCAGCCCGGCAGCAGCAGTGTAGCAAACTTCCCAGGTCGGCTTTAGCACCAGCTCAGATAGCGATCGAGATAACTCGTTTAATACGAAATACTGGTTATCACAGCTCGAAATCCAAATAAATAAAATAAAATTAATAAAATTAATAAAACAGGTTCGGTGAGCAGCGGCAGACAGTGCGCACAGCGTTTACTCAACCGGAACCGGAAAGTAACCGGTTAGTAAACCATGGTCGCGGCAGCCCTCCTGTTAATCCCTCCTCGTGTGAAGACTTAAGAGTGTAAAGACCATCAACTCTACCGTGCGACTCCACCGGGCAGGGACACCGGCAAGGGCTATAAGTATTGTTTTGATTACTCCTTTTTTTTTACTTCTACTTTTTTCACTTCTATTTCAGTTTTTATAACCAATTATTACTATGTGTTTCCAGATCCCTACTATCACTACCACTCGCAAACCACGCATCACACAATGTAGGCTGCGCAATCCTAACAACCTGCACACTCTGCCTATGTCTGCTAATACACTATCTTTTTCTATTGGTCTCTGGAATTGCCAGTCTGCTGTAAAAAAAGCCGATTTCATTACTTCTATTATTAGTCATTCAAAGCTTAATCTCATGGCCCTGACAGAGACCTGGATCAAACCAGAGGACACTGCTACACCTGCAGCCCTCTCCAATAATTTCTTATTTTCCCACTCCCCGCTGTTTGACTGGAAGAGGTGGAGGTACTGGTCTGCTCATCTTTAATGATTGGAAATTTAATCCTTTACCATCTTTGGGTATCAACAGTTCCTTTGAATCTCATTCTGTTACTGTTACCTACCCTCTTAAAATACATTTTGTAGTTGTCTATTGACCCCCAGGACCACTAGGTAACTTTTTAGATGAATTAGATGTGCTGCTCTCAACCTTTACTGAGGATGGTACTCCCCTAGTTATGCTTGGAGATTTTAACATCCACCTAGATAAAACTCTATCTGCTGACTTCCACACTCTGAGGTATTGCTCTATTCTTTTTCTATTCTATCTGTTTTCTTTTTATTTATTATATTATTTAAAAGCCCTTCCTACGTATACTGTGTTTAGGCTAACTGAGACTTGTTATAGCACTTATATATAATTGCTCTTTTGTTGTTTTTGATTGCTTCCATTGTCCTCATTTGTAAGTCGCTTTGGATAAAAGCGTCTGCTAAATGACTAAATGTAAATGTAATGTAATGTTAAACACACTTTTAAATGTCCGTGCGTTGTAAGGTGTGCATTTTTATTATCTCCCATTTCATATTTTATAGTTATTCAGGGCCGCTGCTGGCCAAATGGGTGCCCAAAGCAGAATTGTATTGCCATGCCCCTCCCCCAAATATTATGAATGTAAATATGGAGCCCCGCCTACCTGTTCCCGAGAGTTATGCCAGTGAGCATTCCTTACCAGATGTTCTATGCATTATCTGCTTTTTCTTTTTGCCGCTGTTCTGTGGCGACCAGAAGCTTTAGCTCGTGTCCTTGTTATTTTGTTTTAAACGTCTTTTAGGGTTTTAATTCCCCTCTGTGGTGTGCTGCTTTAATGTTGTATGTTTTATGAACATTTGCTGAGTATCTGAGGGATGGAAGTCACTTTTTATGCCCTATTTTAAGTGACTGTTTTAAACTTTGTTTGGAGCGACCAGCAGCACACATTCCGATACACCCGTGAATTCCTATTGGGATTACAATGGAGCTATCCTGCTGTGACAGACTTCAACATCAATTCACTGACTGGGAATCTGCCTCTGGAATTACTTATTGGTAGAAACATTAACTTCACAAGACAAGGCCAAACCAGGAAGTGGGGGAAAAGGGGTGGTGTTGAACAGCGAACCAGGAAGCTACTGAGGAAGCTGCTATCCCTTTGCCTTCAGTCATACTGGCTAATATGCGGTCCCTCAGGAATAAGATTGAGGAACTACGGGCAAATGTTTTGCATCTGCGGGACTACAGGGATGCGTGTCTTATGGCTTTCACAGAGACTTGGCTCACTGAGTCGGATTCGGACTCGGCACTGGAGATCAGCGGCTTTGGAGCCCCTCTGCGCCTGGACCGGGACAGTGAGGTGACATAACATAAAACGCTGGGTGGAGGGGTCTGTCTGTATATAAATTTCAGATGGTGCAGCAATTTTACTGTGCGAGAGCGGATTTGTCACCCTGACATTGAACTGTTGTCTGTGTCACTACGGCCGTACTATCTCCCCAGAGAGTTCCCCCAGATTTTTGTGACTGTGGCTTATATCCACCCCAAAGCTGATGCCAAGTCCACCGCGGACATTGTTTTTAAAACCGTAAACAAACTTCAGTCTATCTCCCCAGCCGCTCCTAATTTTATTCTCTGTGATTTTAACCATTGTAACTTAAAGAAAACACTGAACAGCTTTTATCAGTATGTAACATGCCCCACACGTCGTAATAAAACTCTTGATCTGTGCTACGGCTCCATTAAAGGCGCATATACGTCCAAGGTGGGGCCAGCGCTGGGCGCCTCTGACCACAACTCTGTCCACCTTTTACCCGCCTACACCTCGGCATTGAGGAGGGAGAAGCCTGTCAGAAAACAGGTGAAGGTCTGGACTGAGGACAGCTCTTCAGCGCTACAAGCCTGCTTCGAGTGCACAGGCTGGACAGTGTTTCAGGACTCCTGTTCTGATATTGATGAACTTACTGACGTTGTCTGCAGTTACATCTCTTTTTGCAAAGACCCTGTTCTCCCGAGTAGGGAAGTCAAGGTGTATCCAAACAACAAACAGTGGATCTCTAAGGACATTAAAGAATTGCTAATCAAACGAAAAACTGTTTTTAATGAAGGTGATGTGAATGCAGAGAGGGCTGTGAGAAAAGAGATCAGGGCTGAAATTAAAAAAGCTAAATTAAGGTATAAGGAAAAAATTGAGGCAGACTTGAGAAGTAATAATTTAAAGAAAACCTGGAATGGAATGAAAACATTGATTGGGTCTAATGATAAAGCCAACAGAGTTGTCCTGGATGGTTTTTCATCTGATAAACATTTGGCTGATGAATTATTCTCAATTTAACAATTCAGATTTTAATGATGAAATGGAAGGTATCAGGAATATCACACAGGAAGCTCCACCCATTACTGTTGACAGTAGTACTGTGGCTAACATTTTCAGGCACACCAGATCAAAAAGTCCGGGGCCAGATGATATTTGTGGGCAATTATTAAGAACATGTGCTGTAATTTGTCCTTATCACAACAAAGAGTCCCTAGAAGTTGGAAGCATTCTATTATTGTGCCTATAGCCAAGTGCAGCTCCCCAAAATCCTTGAATGATTTTAGACCTGTAGCCTTGACCTCATTGGTTATGAAAAGCTTTGAGAAAATTATCAAAGAGGCTGTCCTACTGCAGGTTGGAGATCAGTTAGATCCACTGCAGTTTGCATACAGGTCTGGCAGGGGCGTGGAGGATGCTGTGATCACACTACTGCACTTTATTTTTAGCCATCTGGATAGAGCAAAGACTCATGTCAGACTTTTATTTGTTGATTTTACTTCTGCTTTTAACACCATTCAGCCCTTTCTGCTCACTGAGAGACTGATTGCGGATTTTAACCTTGATTTGAATTTGGTGGGCTGGTTATTGGATTTTTTAACAGACAGATTCCAGAGTGTGAGGGCCAACAGCACCCTATCTGAAGTCACTTTTACATCCACTGGTTCCCCTCAAGGTTGCTGTCTGTCTCCTCTCCTGTACATCCTGTACACAAACCAGTGTCGCAGTTTGTACCAGGATAGATACATAAGTTTGTTGATGATTCTGTCATTGTCAGCCTGCTATCAGGGGATGAGCGGGACCATGGGCCAGTCCTCAGTGACTTTGTAGAGTGGTGCGATAGTTCCTTTTTACAGCTGAATGTATCTAAAACTAAGGACATGGTCATTGACTTACGCAGGACACCACCTCCCCCTACAGTCACGGTTATTAAAGGCACGGACATTGAGCTCGTGGAGACATACAAATATCTTGGAGTCATTTTAGACAACAAACTGTGTTTTGAACCTTTGGTTGATGCTGTCTCAAAGGAAATCCAACAAAGACTGTACTTCCTTAGGAAAATGAACACTTTTAATGTTTCTTCAGAAATGATGACTCCGTTTTATCGTGCTTTTATTGAATCAGATTTATCTTTTTGTATAGCTGCTTGGTTTGGAAGCCTCTCCCTGACAAATAAAAACAGACTTGGTAGTCTGGTCAAAGTGGCGAGCAAGATTTCCAGGAGAAGTCAGGCTCAACCTGGGGAGTTATACATAAAACAGGTCCAGAGGAAAGCTAGAGTCATAGCTCATTCACAGGATCATCCCCTTAGAACAGAGTTTGAGCTTTTGCCCTCTGAGCGGCGCTGTCGAGTTCCTAGCTGCAGAACAAAGAGGATGCAAATTTCTTTTATTCCGTCAGCTGTGAGGCACCTTAATGGCACTTAGCACTTTATAATAACTTGCACAAGTTGCATTTTTGCACTTGATCGTGTCCTGTATTTTATTTATTTATTTATTTGCACATTATGTACATTGGCCGTTATTGTGAATTCCTTCTCTGCTGGTTGGTCTTTGTTGGTGAGTGTTGTTGTATGTTTATGTGTTTTATGTGGAGCATTTGCTGCAAATCCAATTTCCCCTTGTGGGACAATAATGGTACTTTGACTTTGACTTTTCTCATTGCAGCCCCGAACATTCGAGAAAGAGGAGTCTAAGGTGGATTTTGTTCTCATGCTGCTTTCGGGATGGGCAGCCTTGTGGGGAACGGCAGTGTGGGAGAACCGGGACCCATGCTGCGCTTCGTTCCACGCACTTGCCACGGAGATGAAGAGGGTGTTTGACTGAGCGGTAGCCGGCAAGGAGGCTGCCAGAAGACTCGTGGATCTGGGACAGGGTGACTGTTCCGTTGCGGACTACTCGATCAAATTCCGTACGCTGGCAGGTGAGTGCAAGTGGAACGAGGAGGCGCAGTGGGATATGTTCCTTCATGGGTTGGCCGACCGTGTTCAGAGGGAGATTTATATGCTGGATTTACCTCTGGACTCTGCCTTTACTGTGGCAGCTCTGGACATTTCTTACACTCTTGCCCGGTAAAAGTGCAAGCCCGGTAGTAAAGGTGAGGCTACTATCGGGGTGGGATCTCCGCTGGGAAGTCCTCATCATCTACTCTCCTTCCGGTGAGACTGAGATGGGCCAATGACACCTACCCCTGTCAGGCACTCCTGGACTCCGGAGCGGAGGGTAACTTTATTGATGCACATCTGGCTCACCAGTTAAAACTCCCTATCACGCCTCTCTCCCACCAGATCTCTGTCAAAGCTCTCAATGGTCAAGGAATCCCCAACATCACACTCACTACTGGTCCCATAAACCTCATCACCTCCAGCAATCACACAGAGACTATTCCATTTCTCCTTCTGGACTCCACGGTTGCACCCATTGTTTTAGGCCATCCTTGGCTCGTGAGACATAACCCTCGGATGGATTGGGGCTCTAACTCTGTAACTATGTGGAGCGAGCACTGTCACGAGTCCTGTCTGGTGTCTGCTTGTTCATCTGTGTCTGGTTCTGTGTTTCAGGAGAAGGCAGCGGTTCTGTCAAACGTGCCCGCGGAGTACCTGGACCTGAAGGAGGTGTTCAGTAAGTCTCGCGCTGCTTCTCTTCCTCCGCACCATCCCTATGATGTGCTATAGAGTTATAACCAGGTAAGTCTCTGTCTAAAGGCAAACTTTACTCTCTTTCTATTCCTGAGAGGGAGGCCATGGAGAAATATATTTCTGATTCTCTAGCAACAGGGTTCATCCGACCTTCCTCTTCTCCTGAGGGGACGGGGTTCTTTTTTGTTGGGAAGAAGGATGGTTCTCTGTGACCTTGTATTGACTACCGAGAGCTAAACAACATCACGGTGAAGAATACGTATACTTTGGCGTTGATGTCTTCAGCTTTCGAGAGGTTGCAAGGAGCATCCATTTTCACAAAATTGGATTTACGTAACTCTTATCATTTGGTTCGCATCAGGAAGGTGGATGAATGGAAAACCGCTTTTAACACCCCCAGAGGGCATTTTGAATATTTGGTTATGCCCTTCGGGCTTTCCAATTCCCCAGCGTTTTTTCAGGCACTCGTGAATGAAGTGTTGAGAGACATGGTAGATCAATTCATATGTTTACCTGGATGACTTTTTTTTTTCTTCTCTCCAGGAACAAGTTCAACATGTCAGGTGAGTGCTTCAGAGGTTGCTAGAGAATGGGCTTTTTGTCAAGGTGGAGAAATTCATTTTTCATGCAGTCTGTTTCTTTCCTAGGTTACATCGTCTCTTCTGAGGGAGTGCGCATGGATCCTGACAAGGTTAAGGCTGTGATAGATTGGCCAAGTCCAGATTCCCGTAAGACCCTACAGCGGTTTCTGGGGTTCGCTAAACTTCTATCTGCGTTTCATTTGCAACTTCAGCCAACTAGCCGCACCTCTGACTGCCTTGACCTCCCCCAGAACTATGTTCAGGTGGTCCGATACGGCCGAGGCTGTATTTACCAACCTTAAGAGCCGCTTCTTTTCGGCTCCCATCTTAGTTGCCCCTGATCCCACACGTCAGTTCGTGGTGGAGGTCGACGCATCAGAGGTGGGGGTAGGCGCAGTTCTTTCCCAGCGCGCTTCCTCAGATGACAACATGCATCCTTGCGCGTTTTTCTCCCATCGTCTATCACCTGCCAAACATAACTATGACATTGGTAACAGAATTGTTGGCCGTCAAGTTAGCATTGGAGGAGTGGCGTCATTGGTTAGAAAGGTCAGGGGTACCTTTTATCATCTGCATTGACCATAAGAATCTCAAATATATTAGATCTGCTAAAAGACTCAACTCCAGGCAGGCTCGGTGGGCACTGTTTTTCGGACATTTTGATTTTTCACTCTCGTACCGCCCGAGTCCAAGAACATCAACTCCGATTCCTTATCTCACATTTTGATCCATCCGAACGCCCAGTTGCTCCCGAGTGCATTTTACCCGAGAAAGTAGTTATCTCCACACTCATGTGGGGGGTCGAATTGAAGGTCAAGACGGCCTTAGAAGGGGTAACACCTTCGCCTGGTTGCCCACTGAATCGATTATTTGTTCCGGAGGAGTTACGGTCCGACATTATTCAATGGGGTCATTGCTCCAATGTGGCTTGTCATCCAGGAGTAAGCCGGACTAGCTGCATAGTAAAGCAACGATTCTGGTTGCCATCAATGGCTCACGATATTCATGATTTTCTTTTGGCTTGCTTAGTTTGTGCCAGTGGTAAGACGACTAACCGACCCCCGGACGGGTAACTCCAACCGCTGTCTGTCCCTTCGAGACCCTGGTCCCACATCATGCTAGATTTTGTCACTGCCCTCCCGCCCTCTAATGGCATTATGGTTGTTTTGACCGTAGTGGACCGGTTCTCGAAAGGCGGCACATTTCATTCCCTTGCTCAAATTACCTTCGGCCAAGGAGACAGCGGTTACTGTAATTGATCACGTCTTTCGGTTACATGGCCTCCCAATGGACGTGGTCTCTGACAGGGGTTCCCAATTTGTGTTTAAATTCTGGCAAGAGTTTTGTAAATTATAGGGAGCTATGGTTAGTTTGTCTTCGGGAAATCATCCCCAAAGCAATGGTCAGTCTGAGCGAGCCAACCAAGATTTGGAGAGAGTGTTGCGACGTTTGGTTTCCAAGAATCCTTCATCCTGGAGCCAACAACTCTCTATGGTTCAGTAAGCGCATAACTCGTTACCAGTGTCATCCACGGGCCTCTCTCCGTTTGAGTGTAGTATAGGTTACCAGCTTCCAGTTTTTCCTAGTCTGGAATCTGAAGTTGTGGTCCCCTCCGCTCACACCCTCGTCCAGAGGTACCACCGCACATGGACCAGAGCCTGTGAGACTCTGCCCCAGGTGAGGGCACGCACTAAGGCTAAAGCTGATCGCCACCGATCTAAGCCTCCCGTATACGTCATGGGTTAAAAAGTGTGGCTTTCTACCAAGAACATTCCACTCCGTTCCGTTTCTAAAAAGTTAGCTCCCAAATTTATTGGTCCGTTCCCTGTCACCAAGATTATTACCAAGACTTGTCACCGAGACTCAAACTTCCTCCGGCGTACAGGAGAATTCATCCCGCCTTTCATGTATCAAAAATTAAACCCGTGTTTTTCCCATATTAATCTGCCCTGTCTCTCTTCTTGTGTTTGTCAGATCGCTCACTCCTGTATCACCGCGGGATCTTCACCTCTGTACTCACCTCAGGATCGCCCGTCTCAGTCCCTGTGTCACACTCTCCTGCTGTCTGGTTCCGGACCTGATTCCTGGCTGCCCAGTATTCATCATGTGGCTTTGTTTATTCTCTGGCGTTCTGTGTGAACTTTGTTCATTAAACTTATTGCACTTGCAATTGCTTCCGCTCCTTTTGCCATTACAGAAAGTAGCTGTAACTTAATAAAACCTAGTAAGTATAACAACTAAGTGAATATAACTAAATATATCTAGGTAAGGTAAACTATTTGATTATACAGTGTGCTTGGGTCCTAAAAATTGTGTTAATTTGACTAAATTTGTTATTGTTGACTTCACTCAAAGTTACATGTTGTGTTTCTTTAATAAAGTAAACCATAAAATCAATATGTTATGTAACATTTATAGCTTTAAATTAAGTAATGTGTAAAACTGAATTTAAGTAAAATCTATTTCTTTTAAAGCGCCATATTTGCTGAGGTCAGACATCTGCTTGGGTCCTAAATATTTTTTGTTAATTTGACTAATTTTATTATTATTGACTTTACTCAAAATTACTTGTGTTTCTTTAATAATTAAAATAAACCATAAACTCAATATGTTATGTAAGATTTATAGCTTTAAATTAAGTAATGTGCAAAACTGAGCCAAATCACCTTTGAGTGGTAACAAAACGAGCCAATGGTACACAGTGTACCTTGTTCTGCGGGATTTGCATCGCGAGCTCCGCCCCGCTGTGTGGGTATATGCGGAACAGCGATACCGTACTGGACAGAGCAGTGCCAGGGCTGGGTCTGCCTCCTCCGGGGGCAGCGCTTGCAAGTTCACCACCTGATCTCTAAAAGGAGTGGTGGGAACTTTGGACACATATCCTGGCCAGGGTCTCAAGATAATTTGAGAGTTGGCCGGCCCGAATTCCAGGCACGCTTCGTCAACTGAAAATGTCTGCAGGTCCCCGACCCTCTTATCCGAAGCCAAAGCCGTCAGGAGCGCAGTTTTCAATGATAAAAACTTTAGCTCTACTGAGAGCAAGATTTCAAAGGGAGCCCTCTGCAGTGTGGATAGAACCACTGCGAGGTCCCAAGAGGGAACTTGATGAGGGCAAGGCAGATTGAGCCTCCTGGCCCCTCTCAGGAACCTGATGACCAGATCATGCTTCCCAAGAGACTTACCTTCAACAGGATCATGGTAAGCCAAAATTGCGTCCACATAGACCTTCAGGGTGGAAGGAGACAGCCTTCGCTCCAAACCTTCCTGAAGAAAGGAAAGCACTGACCCAATCGGGCATCTCGAAGTGACGAAGAGGTTCCACTTCAAAGCATAGGCGTGTCTGGTAGACAAGGCCCTAGCTGAAGTTATGGTAGCTACCACCTGAGGAGGCAAGGTACCTAAACCTTCCGTGACCCATCCAGAATCCACACATGTAGGTTCCAAAGTTCGGGACGCAGGTGCCAGAGGGTGCCCCGTCTCTGAGAAAGAAGGTGCTTCTTCAGAGGAATTGGCCAGGGAAGGGCTATTGCGAGGAGTACAAGTTTGTGGAACCAGATATGGCCGGGCCAATAAGGCGAAACCATGAGGCCTGCTCCTCGTTCTCCCTGATCTTGCACAATGTCTGTGCAAGAAGGCTCACTGGGGGAAAGCTGTGCGCTAAGGGTGCTCTCAGTCAGGGAGTAAAACAACTGGCAGTGGGAATTCTCTGGAGAGACAAACAGGTCTACCTGAGCATCTCCAACTGGGGGTGGAGTCTCCATTCCCGGGGGCAAGACTGATGATGTAAAAGCTCATCGGCTGCACGATTGAATCTGCCTGGGATGTGAATGGCACGAAGCGACCTCAGATGCTTCTGACTCTACAAGAGGAAATGGCAAGCAACTTGCGACATGTGACGGGAGTGTAGAGCACCCTGACAGTTGATGTACGCTACGGTTGCAGTGTTGTCCGTACGGACCAGAACGTGCTTGTCCCTCAGCAGGGCCCTGAAGTGGTGCAGAGCAAGCCATACTGCTAGCAACTCAAGGAAATTGACATGCCACTGAAGTCAGGGTCCTGTCCAGGAGCCTGACGCAGCATGCCCATTGCACATGGCACCCCTCCCCATGGCAAAGGCATCTGTTGACACAACAACATATCTGGACACTGCACTGGTTCTAGGGGAACACCAGACGGTAGAAATGAGAGGTCCAACCACGGGGTGAAGGTTTCGGAGGCAGGCCAGAGTGACGGTCACTCTGAGCGTGCCCTGTTGCCATGCCCATCTTGGGACTTGGCCGTGAAGCCAGTGCTGAAGCAGTCTCATATGAAGCAACCCGAGTAGTATGACTGACCGCTGCAGATGCCTTATCCCCTAGGAGCCTCTGAAATAGTTTCAGTGGAACCGCTCTCTTGCCCATGAATTGACTCAGGCAATTAAGCAGTAACTGCGCATGCTCGTTTGTAAGCTGCACGAACATGGCGACCAAGTCTATTTCCATACTGAGAAAAGAGATCCTCTGCACAAGGGAGAGTTTGCTCTTTTCCCAGTTGACCCGAAGACTCAAACGGGCAAGGTGTCTGAGCACCAGATCCCTGTGCTCGCACAACCATGCTCAAGAGTGTGCTAGATTCAGCCAGTCATAGAGGAAGTTGAGGATATGGACACCTTGTTGCCTGAGAGGAGCCTGAGCTCCCTCTGCGACTTTCGTAAAGACACGGGGAGTCAGGGCCAACCCGAATGGGAGAACCTTGTACTGATATGCCTGCCCCTCGAAAGCAAACCAAAGAAACGGTCTGTGTCGAGAAAGAATGGAGACATGAAAGTATGCATCCTTCAGGTCGATCGCTGCAAACCAATCCAATGGACGAATGCATTCGAAAATGCACTTCGGTGTTAACTTCTTGAAAGGAAGAGCTCGGTTCAAGGAATGCAAGTCCAGGATTTGCTGTAACCCACCGCCCTTTGCCAGCAGGGTCACGACCTTCATGCGCATGACAGGAGCATCCTTGCCCACCATCGTTGCACGAACACACCATAACCTGGGGGGGCGGCGGATGAACTAAATCGCGTAGCCAAGCCTGATCGTTCGGATGAGCCAGCGGGATGGGCTGGGAAGGCTCCCAGAAACCGATCCAGTGGGGTCAAAGGAACTACAGGCGTACCCACAGTGGGGCAGCGAGGCAGAACAGACGGCCCCGGAGGTAGAGGAAAAAAGCTCTTTTAATGAAGGTTTGGGTACCACCGGCCACGGGGCCAGTGGCGGAACAAAAAGATAACAAGAACAAAGGATTCTCCCCCGGCCCTCCTCCGGGGTAAAGAGTGGTCCTGCTACCATCTCCTGAAAAGCTGACTTCCCCAAGTCTGGGTCACCCGTCTCAGGAACACCGGGGTGGAGGCTGCTGCTGTCGCCGAGCGGGAGTGGAGGAGAACACAGGGGGGACCCTTGGCAACAAGCTGGCTGAGGTGGCTGAGCTGGCGGCAGTGTGGAGGCAGCAGTGGGCCATCGGGCCAGAGTGTCCTTAATGGCCTCAGACTGTTTCTGAGCGGCAGAGAATTCCTGGGCAAACAACATCCGTACATATGTGTTGTTATTGTCCAAGTGTGTGAGTACAGAGTGTAGCACTTTGCATACTGCATCCTCTGTGCTCCTATTGCTATGGTAGGCAAATTGGTGTGGGTCCAGTGTGGGTGGGAGGCAGTCCTTGAGGTGTGCAAGGACCAGTCACTCAAAGCACTTCATAACAATAGGTGTGAGTGCTATGGGGCATTAGTCATTCAGGCACATCGGGGAGGAGTGTTTCGGCACTGGCACAATGGATCTGGACTTAAAGCATGTTGGCACAGTTGCTTGGGTGAGGGACAGGTTGAAAATGTCTGTGAAGACACCTGCAAGCTGCTCTGCACATGCCCTAAGCACTCATCCAGGAATGCCGTCCGGGCCAGCAGCCTTGCAAGCGTTGATCCAGCTCAATGGAGTGTAAACATTTGTGGAGGTGAGTTTGAGGGGTTGGTGGTCTGCTGAGAGTGTGATCTTGGTGGCCGTCTCCTTGCTGTCGCGGTTGAAGCGAGCATAAAAGTAATTTAGCTTGTCAAGGAAGGAGACGTCTTTAGACCGTATCATAGTACTGAGACTACTCTCAATAGAGTTACAAATGACCTGCTCTTATCATCTGATCGTGGTTGTATCTCTGTATTAGTGCTTCTGTATCTTACTGCTGCTTTCGACACTATTGACCACAACATTCTTTTGAATAGACTAGAAAACTTTGTTGGCATAAGTGGAAGTGCATTAGCGTGGTTCAAATCATACAAACTTATGCTTTACATGTTACCCCTGGGAGATATCATCAGGAAACAATGCAATGCATAGTCGATATAAAAAAAAGAGAAAGAAATGACGAGTAAT
This sequence comes from Cyprinus carpio, assembly GCF_018340385.1. Classification (NCBI taxonomy): domain Eukaryota; kingdom Metazoa; phylum Chordata; class Actinopteri; order Cypriniformes; family Cyprinidae; genus Cyprinus; species Cyprinus carpio. Next base: position 921,777 of record NC_056615.1, read on the forward strand.
TTCTTACTGTTTAATTATGAAAAAAACAAAACAAAACAGAGGTGTTAATTATCAGACCTAAAACTACCGCATGTAATAACCTAGAACACTGTCTAAGACTCGATGGCTGCTCTGTCAATTCTTCGTCATCAGTTAGGAACCTAGGTGTACTATTTGATAGCAATCTTTCCTTTGAAAGCCACATTTCTAGCATTTGTAAAACTGCATTTTTCCATCTTAAAAATATATCTAAATTACGACCTATGCTCTCAATGTCAAATGCAGAAACGTTCATTTATGTGTTCATGACTTCAAGGTTAGATTATTGTAATGCTCTATTGGGTGGATGTGCTGTACACTTAATAAACAAACTGCAGTCGGTCCAAAGCGCAGTGGCTAGAGTTTTTACTAGAACCAGGAAGTATGACCAAATTAGTCCAGTTCTGTCAACACTGCAATGGCTCCCTATTAAACACCATATAGATTTTGAAATCTTGCTTATTACTTATAAAGCCCTGAATGGTTTGGCACCTCAGTATTTGAACGAGCTCTTGTTACATTATAGTCCTCCAAGTCCGCTGTGTTCAAAACACAGAATATTAAAATCAGCTGCGGGTGCCAGATCCTTTTCTTATTTAGCACCGAAACTCTGGAATAACCTACCTAACATTGTTCGGGAGGCAGACACACTCTGTCAGTTTAAATCTAGATTAAAGACCCATCTTTTTAACCCAGTTTACACATAACACACTAACACATTTCTTATATTCAAATCCGTTAAAGGAGCTTTAGGATGCATTAATGAGGACAACCAGAACCGGGAACAATTCCCATGACACCTGATGTACTTGCTACATTGTTAGAAAAATGGCATCTATGCTAATATTAGTCTGTTCCTTTCTTATTCCGAGGTCACCATAGCCACCAGATCCAGTCTGTATCCAGATCAGATGATCACTGCCATCATCCGGATCCAGTACGTATCCAGCCCAGATGGTGGATCAGCACCTAAAGATGACCTCTACAGCCCTGAATGTCAGCGGAGACCAGGACAACTAGATGAGCCCCAGAGACAGATCCCCAGTGAAGACCTTGTCATATAGACCGCCACAGGGAAAAGATCACAGGAACCAGATGAGTCCTTTGCACAATGTGACTTTGCTGCCGCCTAGAACTGAACAGCAGGTTTCGTCTGGCCAGAGGAGAACTGCCTAACCGATTGCACAGATACTATTTAAACTGAACTGAGTTGGATGATAATATCACTGAATTCAATGATGAACGGCCTTTAACTGAAAATTGAGTGTTTACTATGGTCATTTTACATTATTGACACACTATTTTCCTATTTAATGCTGTACAGTTGCTTTGACACAATCTGTATTGTTGAAAGCACTATATAAATAAAGGTGACTTGACTTAATAATATAATATTTCATACATATTTCAATAGCTCATTATTTTCAACAAGTGTAAATATTTGTATTAACAAAAAGTTCAACAAGTGAGACATAAACTCAACAATTTACACAGACATTTAATGAATAGAATGTTAATAATCTGTGCCTGAACAAAGGGACTGTATAAATAAAATCTAAACCCATTTTTATTAGAATTTGGAGTCATAAAAAAAAAATCTTTATTGCTTATTATTAACAGAAGACACTGAAGAGATGTCAGGTTATATGTTAATAATGTTTTTTTTTTTTAATAATCTATACTTTAAAATAAAATAAAATAAATAAATAAACATAATAAACTCTGAAACTTTACATCTGAAAACAAAACGAACTTGTCTACGAATGTGCAACAAATGTATTATGCTTTTGGGAAACAATCGTGACAAGCTAGAGTATTTTTTCCAACAATATACGCGTCGCAGCATGGTGGTTAAGCAGTAAATTATGTCGTCGTTCAGTAAACGCTCCCCGGACTAAATAAGGTACGACTTGAGTTAAGATTATTTTAAGAGTTTGTAAAGTTACAGGAACCCCAGCCTTAAATGACTATGATCTTAATTGTGGTCACAGTGTGCTGAAGGAGGGGCTCCGCGTGAATGCCGTCTGAGCTCCCGCCTCCCCTGTAGTCTACAGGTCCGCGGATGACTGGGCTGACACGATAACGCGCCTCATCGCGCTGCAGATGCGCCTTGTTTTTTATCGACCTTTTACGCCATTCTCAATTTATTCATGACGGAAAAAACGACGGGTTAACCTTTGCAGAAGAGGGGAATATGCTGTCTTGCTCTCCCCCGATATCATGTAAGTGAATCGACATGGTAGTAACCGGTTCGCTCTCACATGTTTTCCATTGTACAGTACTTGCTTTTCTCTTTTGTTTTACACCTTCGATAAAAAGTAAGGTATGTATTCTTCTTTAATCCGAGCTATTTAAATGTTAGTCGTTGGGTTTATACTTAGTTCGCGAATGTCATTTCACCATCAAATTTGACTGCATGCTACTGAATCAAACTGAAGCATGTATGTAGAATTGTTTGATTGATCTGTTATTTCAGAACCACGATTTATTTAGGAACGACGTTTGGATGATTATTATGATTATATATATATATATACACACACACACACACATTGAAATATGTTACGATTTTTTTTTTTTTTTTCTGTCAAAACACTATATAGTAACTATTGTTAGTAAAGTAATGTGGCATGGGTATTAGCCACCCCAATGTGACCAACCAACAAACAAATAAATAAATATTTTAAACACCTCTTACATTGTTTAAATAGATCCCATATTAATTTGTACTTGTTTTAAAACAATAACTGGAGTAACTGACATTTTGACAGATAACCATGAATGTTTTTGAAGTTCGGAAGCAAGAGTTTGAGAGGTAAATCGTGTAATAGGCACTGAGAAAGAAAAACATTAAATGCAGTAATACATTAATAACATTTCATGGCATCCTGTTATGTATTTTAAGGCACCTGTATTTGTGCATGCTTTGAAAGAACAACAGCAAAAAAGAAAATGAGACTTTAATGTTAATATCCATTGGTTTTAAGATTTTTTTTTCTTATCAACAAATGGCTTGGTCACTGGAGTTGTCCAGTGGACATCTAAACTAAATTTGGGGGTGGTGAGATTCATATTATTAATACATGTACACTTTTCTCGGGCAAGTGTGTTCACGTAGAACAGGGATCGGCAACCTTTTCGGGCATGACGTGCCATTTTTTATAGAGATATGAGATCGCACTGTGCAAAAAGTAACTCTCAGAAGCTCATAAACTTGTTGTCAGCGCTGCCACAAGACTTTTATTAATCAATACTGAATCGCTATGTTATATTTCTCAGCAACGAGGGAGGTAAAATCGCAGTTTTTTTTTGGGTAGCCTAACTTAGGCTTAAGCTTCATTGTTTATAGAGAGAGACATTTGACACATCTCTCTCTCTCGCTCTAAAATGGGCCATATTTGAGAGAAAAAATCACTGCATAACTTGATATAGCTGTCGTTCATTTAACATTTCTATCGCAAAACATGTCGTTAAAAGTTGACTAATATTAAATGATGTGCAGCTTCATCTTTACCTTCATCAGCTCTCTTTACTGTTAAAATTGATGCTTCGCGCTCTGCTTCTGTGAAGAGTAAACCCCACCTACTGTGATTTGATTGGCCATCTCAGTCATTTCGACATTGAGGAGCACTGTTAGACTGCTAAGTCTTTGATCTGAAGTGCCTAGTATGTGCAGTGGTCGTGCACGCATCCGTAGACTAATGCAACTTAATGCTCACACTTTAATAGTATTTATAGCTCCTAACAGGCTGTGTGACTATGAAATGTTATTGCCTCAAAATGTACGTCAGTATGCAGTTTTCCCTATTGCTCGCGTCCCAGCGATTATCCCTCTGCGTGACACTGCTGGCACGCTTGCCGTAGGTTGCCAACCCCTGACATAGAGGTTTTCAAGGGCCATTGTGAATAAATCTAGCTTGAAATTAAAAGAGACAATATAGTCACGTTGTTTTGGATACATTTTATTCTTATCCAAAACAATGTGAACATCACGGAGTGCCGAACACTCTCAAGCACTGTATGTTTCATTCATACTCAAAGCCAGAGGGTGCTCTCGTACAGAAAGTCCAAAATGGACTCATATGATAGAAGTAACTTTTGACACCAGGAAATCCCTAAAATGGACAATGGCCACCTGCTATCACTGAATTACAAGCATAAACCTGCTGACTGACCTGACTGAGGACGATGGCGAATGATTTGCAGATCCTGAGCACCACTGACAAACATCTAATCTTGTAAAATGTGTGGTAAGTATATCTTACCTCGCTCTCTTTAACGTTGAACTGACGCTTCGCACTCTGCTTCTGTGAAGAGTAAACCCCACCTACTGTGATTTGATTGGTCATCTCAGTCATTTTGACATTGAGGAGCACTGTTAGACTTGATCTGACTGACCTGACTGACCTGACTGAGGACGATGGCGAATGATTTGCAGATCCTGAGCACCACTGACAAACATCTAATCTTGTAAAATGTGTGGTAAGTATTGCCGCTCCATTCATAAGTATGTGCGATCGAGAATCTCGAAAGTGAAAGTGAAACTAAAAAGCGATCATGCTTTTAAATAGTTTTAAGTGTAGGTAATAATAGTGGATCTCTGATTGAAGGAATTTATATACAGTATAATTACCCACTGAGAAATTATTAAGATATGTATTTTCCTCCCATCTCATATTAAGTCCCTTTAGGGGTTCCGTATACACACTGTAAAAATTACTCAGGGGGTGTTACATACAACCAATTAATAAATCAGTTAAATTTTACTTAAGTATATTAGTTTTAAGTACATAAAATGGGTAAATTCTACTTACACTACCTATTTGTTTACATTAATAACTGCAACACAAAATAAATAAATAAATAAATAAAGTAATATGTACAAATAGATACAGATACAAATATTAGCTCTGGCACCTCAAAGTGCGCATGCATGATCCTACAGCTGAGGAGGACCCACCCTGATAACAAACAACCATTGAATCAATGGAAAAAATTGTTAATTTGTCAATGTTAATTGCATTGAATCAACATCACTTTTGCACCCGCAATTAATGTTGAAAAAATGTTGACATTTCAACAAACCACCATTACTGTGATCAGCGTTTGCTTTAGTTGGGCTCTTGGCTTTTGGTACTTTAATGTTACATTTCCATTACATTTTCAATACATTTGTTGAAGCAATGAAAACTAAGCTCTATTGGGATCAGATGATGGTGGTTGTAATCATTGTGAGGTTATTTAAATAATTGCTCACAAGTGTGTTTTGTTTTTATTTGTGAAATGTGAATAATGTGTGGTACTACAGTGTGAGATTAAAGCAGTGATATGGCTATCATACTTCAATGAATTACCAGAAAATGCTAAAAGAAAAAAAAATGTGTTAAATTGCTGAATTAATTAGAAATCAAGAATCAGCGTATGAAAATCAACAATGGTGACAATTAACAAAATAAAATTTTATGATGAAATGCATGCTGGGTTTCCTGCATAAATGCTTCCTGAATAAATAATGTGTAATTATCCCTATAGGTTAATTATATTATGAATAATAATTTAGTAGATGAACTATTGCCTGCTAAAAAATAGTTAATATTATTAATATTCAATTACAGTATTTATAGGTAATTAGTTGTGAGCAAGCGGCAGATTCAAACTAAACAGACATTTAAAGAGCACCTATCATGGAATTTTGAAATTTACCTTTCATGTAGTGTGTAACATAGATCTAAGTGAACAAAAACATCCTGCAAAGTTTGAAATATGACAGTGGACCGTATATAAAGTTATTGTCTTTCAAAAGTAAGAGTCGACTCTGAGTCATTTTTATGAATCGTTAGAAGACCGAAGCTTTTTCTCTGACTAGATGACGTCAACTTGTCAAGTTATTTGAATACGATACGCCCACTTATTGCGCTCCAAGACGCCAGTGAAAACTAGAAAACATCATGGCGACGAGACGCTGTGTTCTGAAGTGCGACTCAAAAGCAAACTTTTTTCATCTGCCCAAGGATGAGCATTTGAAGACTAAGTGTCTACAATTCATATATACAACTGTACCACAGAAGTATAGTTCGAGCCTTGTGCTTTGTTCGCGCCATTTTGAAGAAGATTGCTTTACCAACTTAAATGCAATCAAACTTGGATTCGCGAGCCGGCTGATATTGAAGAAAGGTTCAGTTCCAAGTGTATTTGCATCAGCTTCCTCCTCCGTATCACAACCTGTAAGTGTTATTAATAATTGTTGCTTTTACGTTTTATGTAGCATGCTTAATAATTGTTTGGTTTGTTGTGTAAGCACTGTTTAGCTTCTAGGTCTTCAATGACAATTGTATTGAGATATGTGAATTGTTTGTCGTTGTGTTGTCTGATCAGTATTTTAAAGTTGCAAATTGTTTCTGTGTAGTTGTAGCCCCAGTTAAATAACTATTACTATGTTATTTTTTTATATATGCTTTCTATCTTTTCAAAGGTAAAGCACAATATTACTGTCTTACTGAAGTAGTTCTAAAAATTCGCAGGGAACCTAAGAATATGTTGATTATTGTAGACTGACGTTGTTCTAATTACTTTGTTTAATAATAAAGAATGTAGTGTAGCACACAGACTTTATAATAATTGTGAAACTGCTGTTTATTGTGCTGCACTGGCAGTTACAGGGTTAATGCGGGAGAGATGAGTGATTTCGGCTGGTGCTCCTGTGATACAACTGTTCTGCATTCTGATTAAAAGTTAAGACTAAGCGTCTTTTGTCTTTCGTTCTTCAAACATTACAGTAGACATATTTTGGTTTACAAACTGTATTGTTTAATTAGTTAGTCACGTTAGCACTCGGCTAACGTATCCACCTAGTGTTCACAGTTTAGCAGCTAAACTTTAGCTGTGGGCACGATTCGCTTGCATAAGTGTTTTTGTATTTTATGTCATTATAAGAACGGATTGATTATATTATTGTTTTATGTAAAGGTGCTTTGTCAATGGTAGCGCTGGCTAACTGGCTCATGGACTCATCTCTGTGCCAATCACAACAGGCTTGTCCATCTGACCAATCAGAGCAGAGTAGGCTTGAGGAAGGAAGGGGCTTGCTCCGAACTTGCTTGAAACAAATCATTTCCTAATCATTGGCAAATTACTGTAATATTAAATGTATATTCTGAGAAAATTACAATGTTTTCTGACCTTAGATGCATTTAAACCTGATGTAGGGGACTCCAATACAATATTGGGACACTTTAAAATACCATATGACCTGCTCTTTAATGGAAACGATGCAGTCAAACCACCTATTACACAACATTTCGCAATAAAATAATTAAGACGAAAAAAATTTAAAACCTTACCAGTTCATATGTTCTCTTATAATCCACTACAGCGTAATAAACAATCGTAGCCAAATGGCAGCAGCTGGGTTTGTATGAAACGAGAGCGAGTCCACGATACCAGGATGACATAATTAAACAATTGTACACCATTTTGAATCGAGTTTTAATATTTTATTTGCTAAACAAACGCAAAGCTTTAACCAAAAACAAAAAAAGTTCAAGCAAGATAACAGCGCCGACTGCTGTTACCCGGATGAGCCTGTGTTATTAGCATTTACAGGTTGTTATCCAGGGATAACATACCTCGGAATGTCACGACTGACCAATCAGAATCAAGTATTCCACAGAGCCGTGTAATAAGCAGTGTTATCTTTATTTGGGAATCAAATATCTTGTGGCTCCACATGAATTTAATTTGGTGGGAAAGGGGCCAAAATGGCTCTTTTGATGTTGAAGGTTGCAGACCTCTGGTTTAACTTAATGAAATTGTGACACCTATTTCCATGCATTTGAACTGATTTATTTGAACTTAAATTAATTCCTCTGATGAGTAAAATTTGTGCTAATTTAATGAGATCACACCAATTTCATTTGACATATTCTGTGAATGTTCCCTGCACATAATTCACTCTTGTTTATCCAATCAGTGCTGTTGCTGTTCAGATTGGTGCCCTTGCAGAGATGCGTGCAGTTTTCTGCATTTTTCTGAAAATGGAAATGCCTGTTGGAGTTTAAGTTTTTAATCTTCTGTTATTTTGAGGATTTAAAAGACTTTATACATTATAAAATTAGTTTTATTATTATTATTATTATTATTATTTTTTTTTTACCATTGTGGTGAAGAGTAGAGCTTGTGCGTAACTATGAAGGGCGGTACAAACCCTGATTCATTCTGGCACTCTCACACACTTTCATTCTCCTTTTGCATACATTTTTTTTTAATATACTTAAGTTTTACTTTCACATACATGCATTTTTACTGTCACACACTTATATTCTCCATTCACATACATACATTTCTAATGTCACACGCTTACATTCTCCATTCACATACATGCATTTGTACTCTCACACACTAACATTCTCCATTCACATACATACATTTCTACTTTCTCTCACACACATACATTCTCCTTTCACAAACATACATTTCTGCTTTCACACACATACATTCTCCTTTCACATGCATATATTTCTACCTTTTTTCCCCGTTTTTTGGTATCCATTACTTCCTGCTTAAGCAGGAAGTCACTCTCAGACCAGGAAATACATGTGCAAGACTTGCTCACCTCTTCCTCACAATTTTACAGTGATGCTATTCAAAGTCATCCTGTTTTCTTTCAAGTACATATTTTAAGTTTTTAACTGTAGCATATCATTATGTAACCTACGTGTTCTACAGATCTGTGTACAAGTGTTATGATACTGATTTTGATCTTATTGACAGGGTTCAACGCTAAGGAAATTTTCTACTGGCCTGGTTTGGCCAGTGGTTTAAATTCTTTACTTGCCCTGGCAAAATTTTCACAGGCTTTGCCACAATCCATCAATAAATTAATAAATAAGACTTATTGTTTTCATTGTTGACTGTAACATTGTATTGTAATAAATGATAACCATTTTGCACAAATAGGTACAATAGTTCAAAGATAAAACTGAAATGAACCATGTTTTTCAGGTCTTTCAGGTAGGTCTAACTATATTCCAGTTAAGGATGCACTGATCAGGATTTTTTGTGACCGATTCCAATTGCCGATTTTATTTATTTATTTATTTATTTTACAATCAAATGAGCCAATTCCCATACTCGTTGCCAATTTATTTAGTTTTTATTACTTAGATTTTTTTTACATTTATTAAATGTTTATTTTGCTCTGTTACTGGCCAAACTCACCTTGAACAAAGAAACAAACAAAAATATGTGCAACATGAAGCAACTGCACAAAACAAAAACATCGGATGGGCTGAATGATTATTTTATTATTATTTTTTATTTTTATTAGTGTTTTATTACCTTAATTATATGTATGTCTCCACTATGTTTGTACTTTCTGTAGTGGAAACTCCTGATACCAAAACAAATTCCTTGCGTGTGTTCAATTCAATCTCTGACAGCAGCAGTTATTTCTGTACTTAGCGATGCGCTAATTAAATATGTATTTAAAGACAGTAAGAGGAAAAAGAAAATGTCATCAAAACTTTTCTGAAGACAGTCAGTTCTCCTCAGAAATACCTCCATATTCATTGCTTGGGGTGGGTCAAAAGTATAAATTATTATATTTTATTATTATTATTATTATATTAATTTATTATATTAATTTAAACAATTATTATCAAACAGTTATTTAAACTGCATGTTTTCTGTGTACAAACCCGATTCCAAAAAATATGGGACACTGTACAAATTGTGAATAAAAACAGAATGCAATGATGTGGAAGTTTCAAATTTCAATATTTTATTCAGAATACAACATGACATATCAAATGTTTAAACTTGAGAAAATGTATAATTTTAAGAGAAAAATACATTTTAAATTTCATGGCATCAACACATCTCAAAAAAGTTGGGACAAGGCCATGTTTACCACTGTGTGGCATCCCCTCTTCTTTTTATAACAGTCTGCAAACGTTTTGGGACTGAGGAGACAAGTTGCTCAAGTTTAGGAATAGGAATGTTGTCCCATTCTTGTCTAATAGTCTAATAATTCAGCATTGATGGTGCCTTTCCAGATGTGTAAGCTGCCCATGCCACACGCACTCATGCAACCTCATACCATCAGAGATGCAGGCTTCTGAACTGAGCACTGATAACAACTTGGGTTGTCCTTGTCCTCTTTAGTCCGGATGACATGGCGTCCCAGTTTTCCTTCAAATTTTAATTCGTCTGACCACAGAACAGTTTTCCACTTTGCCACAGTCCATTTTAAATGAGCCTTGGCCCACAGAAAATGGCTGCGCTTCTGGATCATGTTTAGATATGGCTTCTTTTTTGACCTATAGAGTTTTAGCTGGCAACGGCGAATGGCACGGTGGATGTTTTCTGGAAGTATTCCTGAGCCCATGTTGTGATTTCCATTACAGTAGCATTCCTGTATGTGATGCAGTGCCGTCTAAGGGCCCAAAGATCACGGGCATCCAGTATGGTTTTCCAGCTCTGACCCTTATGCACAGAGATTTTTCCAGATTCTCTGAATCTTTGGATGATATTATGCACTGTAGATGATGATAACTTCAAACTCTTTGCAATTTTTCTCTGAGAAACTCCTTTCTGATATTGCCCCAATATTTTTTGCCGCAGCATTGGGGGAATTGGTGATCCTCTGCCCATCTTGACTTCTGAGAGACACTGCCACTCTGATAGACTCTTTTTATACTGACCTAATAAGTTGCAAATTGGTCCTCCAGCTATTCCTTATGTGTACATTTAACTTTTCCGGCCTCTTATTGCTACCTGTCCCAACTTTTCCAAAATGAGCCAATATTTGGCATGACATTTCAAAATGTCTCACTTTCAACATTTGATATGTTATCTATATTCTATTGTGAATGAAATAGTTTATGAGATTTGTAAATTATTCCATTCCTTTTTTACTCACAATTTGTACAGTGTCCCAACTTTTTTGGATTTGGGTTTGTATAAATAAGGGTCGTTTTTGGCTTTGGACTAAAATAAAAAATAGAAGGGCTTATTGAAAAATGCAAATTCATTCTCTCTTCATTCTTTCGCTTTTCGCCAGGAATGTAGCCATTTCCCCCGTAACCGCAGTAAACAAAGCAGCACAGCACTTGATTTTGCAACTAGCAGCTCTCATATATAATCAATTAAATCATAGCCTTTTGAAGTGTAAGCTATATCTCAATTTGCATGTACAGGTGCTGGTCATATAATTAGAATATCATCAAAAAGTTGATTTATTTCACTAATTCCATTCAAAAAGTGAAACTTGTATATTATATTTATTCATTACACACAGACTGATATATTTCAAATGTTCATTTCTTTTAATTTTGATGTTTATAACTGACAACTAAGGAAAATCCCAAATTCAGTATCTCAGAAAATTAGAATATTGTTAAAAGGTTCGATATTGAAGACACCTGGTGCCACACTCTTATCAGTTAAATAACTCAAAACACCTGCAAAGCCTTTAAATGGTCTCTCAGTCTAGTTCTGTAGGCTACACAATCATGGGGGAAGACTGCTAAATTGACAGTTGTCCAAAAGACGACCATTGACACCTTGCACAAGGAGGACAAGACACAAAAGGTCATTGCAAAAGAGGCTGGCTTTTCACAGAGCTCTGTGTCCAAGCACATTAACAGAGAGGCGAAGGGAAGGAAAAGATGTGATAGAAAAAAGTGTACAAGCAATAGGGATAACCACACCCTGGAGAGGATTGTGAAACAAAACCCATTCAAAAATGTGGGGGAGATTCACAAAGAGTGGCCTGCAGCTGGAGTCAGTGCTTCAAGAACCACTACACAAAGACGTATGCAAGACATGGGTTTCAGCTGTCGGATTCCTTGTGTCAAGCCACTCTTGAACAACAGACAGCGTCAGAAGCGTCTCGCTGCAAAAAGGACTGGACTGCTGCTGAGTGGTCCAAAGTTATGTGCTCTGATGAAAGTAAATTTTTGCATTTCCTTTAGATATCAGGGTCCCAGAGTCTGGAGGAAGAGAGGAGAGGCACACAATCCACGTTGCTTGAGGTCCAGTGTAAAGTTTCCACAGTCAGTGATGGTTTGTGGTGCCATGTCATCTGCTGGTGTTGGTCCACTGTGTTTTCTGAGGTCCAAGGTCAACACAGCCGTATACCAGGAAGTTTTTAGTTTACTTAGTGATTGATGGTTTTTGGTGACTTTTTGTATGTGCAGATTTCATTTTCCAACAGGGCTTGGCCCCAGCACACAGTGCCAAAGCTTCCAGTACCTGGTTTAAGGACCATGGTATCCCTGTTCTTAATTGGCCAGCAAACTCGCCTGACCTTAACCCCATAGAAAATCTATGGGGTATTGGGAAGAGGAAGATGCGATATGCCAGACCCAAGAATGCAGAAGAGCTGAAGGCCACTATCAGAGCAACCTGGGCTCTCATAACACCTGAGCAGTGCCACAGACTCCATGCCACGCCGCATTGCTGCAGTAATTCAGGCAAAAGGAGCCCCAACTAAGTATTGAGTGCTGTACATGCTTATACTTTTCATTTTTATATTTTTTAGTTGCCCAAGATTTCTAAAAATCATAGTATTGGTAAAAATAATACTATGAAAATACTATAAAAATCTTAGTATTGGTCTTAATTTATATTCTAATTTTCTGAGCTATTGAATTTGGGATTTTCCTTAGTTGTCAGTTATAATCATAAAAATTAAAAGAAATAAACATCTGAAATATATCAGTCTGTGTGTAATGAATGAATATAATATACAAGTTTCACTTTTTGAATGAAATTAATGAAATAAATCAACTTTTTGATGATATTCTAATTATATGACCACCACCTGTATATTAGTTTTTTTTTTCACCTGAGCACCACCTGAGTCTTCTCCTCTTGTCCCATTTCTATCCTTTCCTTCCTGTGGTACTCATCACTGTTGTAGGTTGCCAAGTTGAGGGAACAAATGGTTTGAAACTTGTATGTGTGAATTGTGTGAGAAGGATGCGTTTCATACAAGACCTGGCAACTGGGCAACCTCGGAATTTGTTGTCGCGATTATTCATGTAATGAGGTTTGGGCCATACAAATTACAGGAGTTTTACTGGAGGCAAATATAGCAAACATATAAAATATGCCCAGTGGTATTTTTTTTATAGAAATATTAAAAATACGGGAAAATATTTTAACGGTAGGATAGCGGAATAGATTGTTAAAATACTGGAGAATCCCGGGAAAAACGTGAGGGTTGACAGGTATGGCCCGCGTCCTCAATCACAACTCGATCAAGGGACGAGGCCATGTAACCTTTTCACGATGATGATGATATTTGATATTTAATATATATATATATATATATATATATATATATTTTTAAATCCCACATAGCTAACTGAAATACTTCTGTGGCCGCCTCATCTACCTCAGCCATGCTGATCAAGACCTGTCCCAGTGACCCTGATCGCGCCTGACCTGCCTTCCGTTTCCATTATATGCCTTCCGTTTCCACCATACTCCTTCTGTTTCCACTATACATTCTTCTCTTACATATACATATTTTCTTCAGACATACATACATTTTATATACATATGTATGTGAAAGGAGAATGAATGTGTGAGAGTATGAATGTATGTATGTGAAAGGAGATTGTAAGTGTGTGAAAGCAAGAATACATGTATGTGAAAGGAGAATGTAAGTGTGTGAGAGTGCCAGAATGAAATATGACTTGTATGGCCCCTCATACTTAGCTGTCATACACACATACATAAATGTTCCATGATCGTTTGATTGTAAAGGGTAGAAATGCTGACAATATAGACTGTGTAAATCACATGCTGGCCATCTAACTGATTTATTTTATTTAAACTTCACATTATAAGTACGAATTTTGTAGCATGCAAACAATGATCAAGAAAAAAATTTCTCATCATTGGCATTAGCATAGTTACAGCTCATGCAGCCATAGCCTAACCACGTCAAATATAACCTAACAACAAACTTTAATAGGTATTTCCCTTTACTTAAAAAAATAAATAAATAAATAACAAAAATAACACATTAAACAGCACTTAATTTCAATATTTATTCTCCTGATCTATCCCTATGCAAAGCATGCTGGGAACTAGAAATCCACTGCCCAGTTTCAGTCAATGCAACGTAAACCATATGGATATACATATTTGACCCCCTAACTTCAGCACTCACTATTGTAATTCTATTCTTAAAAAAAAAAAATCTAACTAGCATTCTAATCATTTTCTTTTCATTTATTATACAATTAACAAAAGCAAAAAAATAAAAAAGACCTCTAACACTAGCTTTTTTTCTATTCTATCTGTTTTCTTTTTATTTATTATATTATTCAAAAGCCCTTGCACGTAGCAAGGGCTTTTGAATAATATAATAAATAAAAAGAAAACAGATAGAATAGAAAAAAAGCTAGTGTTACTGCGTTTAAGCTAACTGAGACTTGTTATAGCACTTGTATATCATTGCTCTTTTGTTGATTTTGATTCTTTCCATTGTCCTCGTTTGTAAGTCGCATTGGATAAAAGCATCTGCTAAATGACTAAATGTAAATGTAATAGAGGTACTAATAAAAATATCTAATGATGACACAATTGACTACATGTACTATTCATTATGTTTTATGAAATGGCTTTGCACTCTTCAGCATGGTGATAGCATATATATATATATATATATATATATATATATATATATATATATATATATATATATATATATATATATATATATGCAGATGCTTCATTAGTTTCTTTGGGCCGCAATACATAAATCATCTGCCATTTTGGAATGGTCTGTGAGCTCTCGAGCACAAGTTGACTGGGCTGTCTATATCAGCAATTTATATGCATGTATATCTTTGAATTTTCATTGATTATTATACTGAATGACATCAAGTTGACCGTCCCAAAATGGCGGATGCTTCAACATATCTGGAGCGGTCGAATGTGTCATCTATACATATCTATTGATGATAGTTTCTCTGTTAAATACATCAGTACATGCAGTTGTGATTTTGCTATTGATGATTAGCTGTATATTAAATATATGAGCAATATCACACTTGTAGAAGTGCAGTATGGCTGTATATTGGCACATTAGTACATTTGTTATAGCAAAAGTTTCAAGAAGAAAAACTGATCTGATGTTTCAGTCATCACTTAGTGGCCAGTGTTTGATCTTTGGGGACATTATTTAGTTTTGATACTTTCACATTATAATAGCTTTAGAACACAACTGCATGAACTTTTGTCCTGTTTAACTATTTTTAAGTTATTATGCAGAAATTATTTGGATGGCATCCTGTAGGCTCACACAGATATTGAGATTCAGTGAATGAACCTCAACTATGGTAACAGTCAACAAAATATTCAGATCAACTGAACATCACAAAACAAGCATTTTCGTTGATTCTCACCATTGTTGAGGTTCATACGCTAAATCTTGATATCTGTGTGAGTCTACATGATCCTGTCCAAAAAATAATTTGCTTAATGATGTAAAACATTCAAATTATTAAACCAGGACAAAATTCCACAAAAAAAATCGTATTTTAGAGCTACTATAAAGTGAAATGATTAAACCTAAATAATGTTCTCAGAGATCAGCATCTGGTTAAGATCAGTTTGTCTTAAAACTTTTGCTATAACAAATGTGCCTCAGAAAAACACAGTTACAGCAGCCAGAGAAACATTAAAATTAAGAAGTCAAGGGTCAAGAGCCCAACTAAAGCAAGCACTTACCTCCATAATGGTGACTGAAACTTATTTTCAATAAAACAACACTAAGGCTTCCTAGAGGGTAAGTAAGGGCTGCCTGTGCAAGGCCAGTGTTAAAGGGCCAACGTTTTGCCAATGAGCAAATTCTCAGGGCCCTGCGCTCACAGCCCTAAGTGGGCCCGTAAAGGCTTGTTTGCAGGGACAGCCATATTACACTGCTATGAGTGCGTTATTGCATTTATACAACACTTCAATGGCAAATCTCAGTTTGACAGTTAAACAGCTGAGCTCAAGCCTCCGTTACTAATTCCAAAATTCCACTATAGAACTAGTAACGAAAAGAATATTGAGTTGCTTTATTGAAAATGTATTGTATTACTGTCTTAAAAACTATGTATTATGCAGAGTAGAGTGAGAGATGGACTGAGTGAGTGTGATTACCTGTATCTGATACAGCATTCATTTTTCAGTGTAACTGAGCACTACTCTGCGATCACGCTAAATTCTGACTACACCACCAGGGTTTTGTACCCACGGAAATAACTGAACACAGCAACACAAGTTTGATGGCCCATAAATGAAGGAAGAACAGAGACGTGACCTTCAAGTTCAACACTTTTATTAATAAGCAGTAGGCATTATTTAGATGGATGGTCAACTTTAATATAGTATAAAAAAGAGGGAATCACACTTTAAAAGATCTGGGCTTTAGGCCAATTATTAAAATCATAACCCACCATTCTTAAAATATAGGGTTAACAAGCCTGCTGGAGGAAGGGGCCGAATCAAGGGGCCACAGACCCCCAGACGTAAGAGCACACACCTCATGTGCACTGATATACAAATCATTAACCAACAGCTTTAAAAAAGGTGTAGTGAATAATGCAAATAGTATTACACTCTCAACTCGAAACTCATGCAGTGCAGTAAATCTCACACCACCATGCAGTGAAGAAAGGGCAAACCGGATGACCCCAGCGGAAAGCAGGCTGGTTCCTACAACACAGAAAATTGAAATAACAAGCCTAAACGGTTGGCAAAAACTAGACTCAGCTAGCAAAAACAATTAAACATAACCAGCAAAATTTACAGCAATACAAAAATCATCATACCCATAAATATAAACAAAGTTTAAATGGCAAAAATTAATCATAAACAAAACAGCAGGGCCTAGACATCAAAGTTCCATATGAAAAGACTTCCACAAAGAAAGATCTGTCAAGTAAAGAAAACAAAACGTTAATACAAAATACAAATGCCTTTAACAACTAGATTAATGCAAATAAAATACAAAACATTAAAAATAACACACTTACCCTGAAGCAAATGCAACAGAGCATTATAAACATTGAAAATACACAATCCACATCAATGTGACAAACATAATCCACTGCACACATACCTCTGCCATAATCCAAGAGCGGAGCGCGAATCACGACACCGGAAGGAGATGGCGGAAGTCAAAACATCAGGAAGTTACGCAACCCACTGCTCTTTGCGCTATTTATAGGGCAAAATAAATACATACACCCCACCCAACACACCATCCTTATTTTTAACTCTGTCACATCACCTTGATCTCATATACACAATAAAACATTAGTTTGAATGTCTGCTGAGGAAAGTGATGTCTTTGTTATACTATCCTTTAATCTGTTAAGGTTTATTTCTAATAACAGCACTGCTCAGTGCATTTGTTTGCTGCATCTTTCAAGGTGTTGTTGAAAGTAAAAAAAAAAACAAACAAAAAAAAACACTTCCTTGTTTACAATCCTCTTTTAGTATCTTTAAATGTAAAAGTCTTTACTGCTAACTTACTCATAAAAACAACCTCTTGTCGCTATCTAATGGCTGAACAATGTAACTAATATCAGCATCATAAAGACACATATCTCAAAACTAAATACTATTATTAAATTCTACTATTGTTTATAAAAAAATAGTATTTATTGAATGACAATATTAATAAACAACAACAGCCATCATAAAAGTTGCTAGGCAATTTAGTCAAAAGTACAAAGGCAGCATTCTGATATACAGTATAAATGTTACATAAAATATAACTTGATGAGATTTTGACTTCGGCCAAAACTGTTTGCTCTGGAACAAATAAATTAATGAGAGCAAAGACTGCCTGTTAGATTTACACAAAATTAATTAAATCTCATGTTTAACCACTATAGAGACATGAGAGACGGTGGCAAATTCCAGAAGATCTGGCCTAGGTGAGGCTCTCAGCAGGTTCATGAGCACTGAACAGCTGCTGAAGCCACATATCTTGAATCTAAACAAGTGCATTCTCATCTAAAAAACTCTTAAAACTACATTCCATGACACAAAAACAATATTATTTTCTTATTATATGTGCAGTGATACAAACAGTGAAATGGTTACTCTTATCAGCCAATAAGATTTGAAGACCAAAAAGTAGAGGATTATGTAGAGGAATTAATGGACATATTTCAAATGGACCTTATAGACTGGGTTGGGGAGGTAATTCCTGAATCTCCTGCGTCTCCGCTGGTTCCGTCCAGCCCTGAATCTCCCGTGTCTCTGCTGGTTCTGTCCAGCCCTGATCCTCCTGTGTTCCCTCCCAGCTTCCCTCTCCTGCCTCCTCCTAGACCAGTCAGTTCCTCTGCTCCATCTCAGCTAGTGCCTTTCAGCCCTTCGGCTCACCCTTAGTCAGCGCCATCTGGGCGCTCTGGTCAGCCTCAGGACTTCCAGTATCCAGCTCTGCCTTGGCGTGAGGATCCCCTGTCTCTGCTTCCAGCCTGCCAGTCCTGGACTCCACCTCGGAACTCCGACCCATCGGCTCCGCCTTGGCTCTTAGCTCCCTCGTCTCCACCATGACCTGGGATCCCACCAGCTCCACTGGGTTCCCTCGTCCCTCTGGCTCCACCTTGGTCAGTCGTCGACCATCTGCCGCCTCGGGCCTCCACTCCTCTGGCTTCACCTCATCACTACATTCCTCCGGCTCTGTCAGGCTCCTCCTTCCCTCCGGCTCCACCTCCATCCTCAGTCGCTCCGGCTCCGCAGCGGTTTTCCGGTGCCCCGCCTCTGAATCCTCGGCGTCACCCTGGCTCTGTGGCTGCTCTGCTCCATCCTGGGCTCCTCATCCATCGGTGCAGTCTCCATCAGTTGGCCCCCTGGTGTTGTCGGCTCCTCCTCCACCATGGCTCCTCCTGCCGTTGACTCCACCGTGGGTCATCATCCTGGCTGGCCTCTGGATTACCATCTGGCTCCTCCTGCTCCGGGCTCCTCCCTGGTTCTTCCCTCCATCCACTTCACTCCATGCTCCATGCTCCCTCATTGCCTGTCCCTTGCCTGCCCCATGCCCGCCTCCAGAACCCCCACCCTCCCTCCACTGGACTATCTCTTTCGGTGCGAGGATGCACTGTTCCGGGAGGGGGCGAACTGTCACAGTCATGGACTTTCTGTTCCTTTTGTTATCCCTATTTGGTCATGTTCTGTTCCTCGTTTTGTTAATTGATTAATCCCCACCTGTTTCCATTCCTCTCATTACTTTCCTTGTGTTTAAATACCCTGTCTGTTCAGTTCCTTTTGTCCGCTATTAATGTGATGTTCGTTTATTTGGATTTGTGTTTGGATGTGCCCTTTTTCTTCCGTGATCATTAAAATAACTCTTTATATATATCTTCTTCGTCGTGAGCTTGATTTACACTCCAGCACATATTACATAAACGCATTGCATTCTTTTTGTGAGCTAATTTGCTTGTCTGTAAATCACTGGTCTTTTAAAAACACTGCCTTAGCGCATTAATACGTGTTGTCCGTAAGGTATTCTATGGGAAGAAAACGCTTTACGCAGAATTAAATGCATTGTGTTCTTATTATGAGCTCATCTTCTTGTCTGCACATAGTATGAATTACCAATAATGTGTATACTGAGTTTTATCTTTTAAAAACACTCTCAATTAACGCATTAAGCCAGATTAAGCATTTTAGAATGTCACCCTCAAGGATGCGTTCGTTGCTATAGTAACAGTAGACTCACAATGCATATTCCCAATCCTGGTCCTGGAGAACCCCCTAACACTGCACGTTTTTGTTGTCTCTCTTATCTGACACACAAATTTGAGGTCTTGGAGTCTTCATTAATGAGCTGATGAGTTGAATCAGGTGTGTTTGAATAGGGAGACGTCTAAAATGTGCAATGTTCGGGGTTCTCCAGGACCAGGATTTGGGAACCACTGATACACAGTATAGAACTCCCCATCAATAGTTCTATACTGCCATCTGTTGGCGCAGTTGTGTAACTTATAGAACAACCTTGTTATGTCGAGATCACAAGAAAAAGAAGTCGTGATAACGAGAAAACAACTTTTGTTATGTTGAGATCACGAGAAAAATAAGTTGTGATAATGAAAAAAGCAACTTTTGTTATGTCGAGATCATGAGAAGATTAAGTCGTGATAATGAGAAAACAGATTGTTATTTTTGTTTTGTAGGGATATTGAGTAGATTTAATAAGAAAACAAGAAAAAGAGATTTTGTGTGTTTATGGATGGCCGCTTAGAAATTCCGTAATAGATTATTATATATTATAGATATTATAATTATATATAGTATCTATTATATATTATAGATACACATTTTAATTAAGAAAAAAAAATCATGATTTTTACAAATTAATTTATGTGGTTCAGTAGGGTGCTCTTGTACGAAAATAGCAGTGAATGGGATAGACTTTCAGTAATACCAGTTTACTTAACTGATAAAATCTAATCCTGTTTATGTGGAATAAGCCTGCACCTGAGCAGGTTTATGCTTACAGACCTGTTACAATGAGAGCAACTCCAGGATGTGCTTTAAAGTATTTAACAATCCGGAATCATTCATTTGCATCCAAATAACAGATTGCCATCAAATAACACACAGGTTCTTGACTGATGACAAAGACTTGACAGAACATTGTTGTTGTTGAAGTTGTTGAATTTAGTAGCAAGAAGTTACTAGTTACATACATTTTAATATCAACTATGCATTCTGTGAGTTTTGTAAATTGGTTTCCCCTGACATCAAAGACTAACTCCAAGTTTGGTAATGATATCCCCCAAAGATAGCATGTACAGGGTGAAAAGCAATGGTCTGACTACTGAGCCTTGCTGTACTTCATATTGCAAGTACAATCTCAGTAATTTCAAAATATTTCTAAAGCCTATCCAAGACAATGTTGTGGTTGATGGTATCAAAGGCAGCACTAAGTTAGACTAACACTAATACAGAGATGCAACCATGATTGGATGATAAGAACAAGTAATTTGTAGCTCTGATGAGTGCAATTTCAGTGCTATAAAATACAGTGCACTGTCTGGCATATTACGTTGGGATTAGAGTTAGTGGAATAAGTTGATATGTACTTGCAAAGTTACTTATAATCAGTAGAATGTCTTTTCTGGGAGGCCATCCAAATAAAGTGTTAGCAGATGATAATCGGACAGTGTTCTAATATTCTAATGGCTGGTAGTTGGCATGGAGTTGCAAAGTTATTTAAAGTTAGTAGAATAAAGTGGACTATCAAAAAGTGTTACCAATTTAAAATACACAAATTTATTTAGAAACATAGGCAGTAATAGATGTAATCTTTATACGATTAATTAATATCCAATTTAATTTTATTTCAAATGAATGCGGAAAATAATGTCAGTTTAAGCCAAGGAGCTTTCTAAAAGAATTTTAGAATCGCTATCTGAAGCTAAAGGCAGAATTCATGGTGGGGCTGTGGGACATTCCTGGTAAGC
Organism: Cyprinus carpio; assembly: GCF_018340385.1. NCBI lineage: Eukaryota > Metazoa > Chordata > Actinopteri > Cypriniformes > Cyprinidae > Cyprinus > Cyprinus carpio. The sequence continues at coordinate 943,280 of NC_056615.1, forward strand.
ATATCAGTGAAGTGTGGCACATTCAAAACTGTGTAATTTATTTAATGTTTAATAAACTTTATATTTCACAGCTTTATATGCAGAGACATAAGCCATTGGTTGAATTGAACACTGTGGCTCTCTCAACTTATGTCAAGTGTTTGAGGTGAGATTTGTTTGTCAGGGGTGAAGGTCTATCCATTTTCCAAACCGCTTCTCCAACATAGGGTTAAAGGGATTTTGGAACCTATCCATCATGAAAAAACAAAACAAAAAACATAATAGTTCCTCTCTGTCATGTCCATGGTTTTGTTCAGTGTTTTGATTCAGTTCTATTCTGTCCCCCTGTCATTAGCTGAACTGGGGGCTGTTTTTTAATTGTTTTTTAATAAGAAGAGAGGATTTTATGGGTGTTATGTGGTTTTTATAAAGAGAATTTTATTTTGTGTTTTTTGTGTATTGAATTTTTTTTTTCAGTTTAAGGTAAAAAAAAAAACATTATTTTCCACATAATGTACATTATTGTTGCTCCACTGTGCCCCGCCTTTCTGAAAGATGTTGATTTTTACAAAGCACATCGCTCTGAAAAGCGAGGTGTATGCTGATTGGCCAGTTATCCAGTGCGTTGTGATTGGGTGAATACCTCAAGCGTGTGACAGAAATGTTACACCCCTTAACATACTGTGATGCCCTGTGTCCCAACGCGACAAGACAAAAACATTAAAACCCATTATAAACGAGGCATTTGTTGCATCCAGTGGGGACATAATTACTGATTATAATAACTTATACTGTCTTGCGTATCGCACTGTGTAAACATAAAACCATGTCTGGAGAAATGACAAACAACAAGCGATACTCTACACTGCTCAAAACTCATGTTTGAATCATCAGTGGCAAATTCTTTAAATATAAATAACATATTTACAGGCTGTGAGTCAGAAGCACCAGACTGTCCTTGCAAAGTTGGAACTGAGGAACGGCTGGCGGCCTAGAGTGAGGAAGGGCCAGCAGGCTGACTGAGCGGCGGCCGGTGGGCTTGAGCAGATTCCACGAAGGAGCGGCCAGCGGGCAACCACATGTGATGACCCCCATGCTGGACTCCGCTTTGTCCAGAGTGAAAGCCGATCCGGCGATTCACAGTGCGCAGTTGATGTATTTCCTCAGCGACCAGCACAGATCAGCTCTAGGGGTAAAGAAGCGGATATTGTCCTCTTTTGGAAGGCCAAACAAAGTAGTTTCGCTTTCACAATGAAACACACAGCATCTCCACAACAGTGGCGGCAGCAACAAAACTACAGCGAGAATCAAAGTTATGCCTCCTTTCTGTTGGTGGATCGATTGATCCAAGATCGACATTAAGGGCTGCTCAAGAATAAGCATGCACATCAAATTATCTTGACTCACTTGATTAACCTGGATCAAATTAGTGAGATTGCGTGAACTTAAATGGTTGTTTATGAAACCGATTTAGTCCCGATTGATTTGCAAGGTTATTTCAAGTCAGGATTTGGACTTTAAAGGGGTCATATGATGCGATTCCAATTTTTCCTTTCTCTTTGGAGTGTTACAAGCTCTTGGTGCATAAAGAAGATCTGTAAAGTTGCAAAGATTAAAGTCTCAAATCCAAAGAGATATTCTTTATAAAAGTTAAGAGTCAACCACGCCCTCCTAAAATGGCTTATTCTAACATGCCCCCACATGTCTTCGTCACATTGTGGTAAGATTTGCATAATGCCGCCCAAATGTTCTCTGTTGCCACCGGCGCCATGTTGTGGAGACGCTGTGTGTTTCATTGTGAAAGCGAAGCTACTTTGTTTGGCCTTCCGAAAGAGGACACAACTAGAAATCAGTGGTTAAGTTGTATTTACAACACTGTTCCAGAACAGTTCAATCCAAATATTCAGATGTGTGCAGCACATTTTGCGAAGGACAAGGACTGTTTCCTGTGAGAGTAGTCTACAATGCTTCACTGTTTCTATAAAGTGGGGCAATTCCAACTTTGCAAGGACAGTCTGGCGCTTCTGACTCTCAGTATGTAAGTACATTTTCTAAATAAACGTTTTCTAAGTAAACTATTAGTGCTTGTTGTTTGTCATTTCTCCGATCACAAATGCAAATATGGTGTTATGTTTACGCAGTGTGATACGCAACGCAATATGTAAAAAGACAATATAAGTCATTATAATCAGTAATTATGTCCCCACTGGATACAACGAATGCCTCATTTGTAATGGGTTTTATTGGTTTTATTTCATCGCGCCAGGACATTTCCGTCACACGCTTGAGTAGGCCTGAACGATAAATTGCATTTGTGATAATATCACGATATGAAAAAACACAATATTTCAATCGCAGAGGCAGTGATTACACTCGGTCACGTGACAGTAAAGAGAGTAAAGAGGTGTGTTCGACTTGAAGATCGATTGGTGTATGACATCAAAGAACGGCTAAAGAAATCATAAGGAGATGTCCGTTCTCTTGTAGCTCTCGCGGTACTTTGGTGACAGACACCGATCGGTCTAATCAGCGTTGTTTCAAGCCGAACACATCATGGCTCTAAAAAATAACTGCATGTTAAATCACAATTGCAATATTGGTAAAAAAAAAAAAATGCAATTAGATTTTGGATAATTCCAAAATCATTCAGCCCTACGCTTGAGGGATTTGGCTAATCACAGCGCACTGGATAGCTGGCCAATCAAAGTACACCTCGCTTTTCAGGAGATGAGCTTTGTAAAAATCAACGCGTTTTTAGAAAGGCGGTGCTTATACACTTCACCGACAGCCATTGTCACCACAAATGGACTATCCTCACAAAACTTTACATTACACAGGGGGACTAGACAAGGATGCCCACTATCACCTCAACTGTTCACTATTTTTATTGAACCTCTAGCAGCCGCCATACGCCAAGACACACTCATTACAGGCATCAGGACTAAAAATATGCATCATAAAATTAGCCTCTATGCAGATGACATACTACTTTTCATAGAGAACCCTCTAATTTCAATACAAGAAACAATCAAAATCATACACTCATTTGCCAACATACAATACTCGATTAACTGGGATAAATCATCAGTTCTCCCATTACAATCCAAAAGCTGGGATGCAGCAGCCATCACATTACCTATACCCCTATGCACTGATCATTTCACCTACTTGGGTATAAAAGTTTCCACCAGGCTGTCAGATCTATTTACATTAAATTTCACTCCACTTCTAAAATCAATTCAGGAAGACCTCCATCGCTGGGCAAACCTACCACTTTCCATCATGGGCAGGATAGCCACAATCAAAATGACAATATTACCCAAAATAAACTATCTACTTTCAATGACACCAATACAACCAACCACCGCCTGGTTTAAATCCCTAGACTCAGCAATTATAAAATTCTATTGGAAAATAAGACTATTCTGGTTTGCAAATAAGACTTGGAAACCAAAGAGCCTAGGAGGATTAGAAGCACCAAATTTTGCTATATACTGTTTGGCAAATAATTTGCAATATGTACACAGATGGATTCACCCTAACCAATCCGATATCACCTGGCTAGACTTGGAACAACATATGTGTGATAACTTTCAGATCTCAGTCCTGCCTTTTTTTTACCCAGACAATTAAAAAACACACCTGTTTCAAAGTACCCACAATTAGCTCAAGTCTGACAGCCTGGTGGAAATTCCACAATATTACTAACACACAACTTTCACATTTGAAACTCACCCCAATTTGGAATAACCCTGATTTCACTTGCAATAATAAAACACTCAATTTCAATACTTGGAAAAATAAAGGTATTACTCATTTGCAACATATTTTCGTCAATGGCAATTTCTCTACATTTGAGGACTTGGTCCAGAAATTTGGCATCACCGACAAACAATTCCTACAATACCTACAGATTAAATCATCAATTAAATCATCAATTAAATCAACCACTAACACCCCAATGGTCAATTTAGAACTCGCCCCACCTATCTCACAACTAATTAATATTGCATCCTCCAAAAAACTACTATCCAAAATTTATAAAATAGTGATACAAACAGACAATATCGTAAGTCTTCCCACTGCTAAATGGGAATCGGATTTATCCATTCACACTGATGCTGATTTCTGGACTCAAGTCAACTGCAAAAATACTTTTCTCATGACCAAAAATACTAACCTACAGCTAATACAATACAAGACTATCCACAGGACTCACCATACTGGACGGAAATTATTTCATATGGGCTCCACTTCAGACATCTGTCCACACTGCACTCAAAACTGCAGCGACACATATATTCATACACTTTGGCACTGCACCCCTAATAAAACAACTTTGGTAAAAGGTTACAAAGATTTTATCCGCCTTCTTCGGCTGCTCCATCCCATCATCCCCATCTCTCTGTCTACTAGGAGACATCTCCACAATCAACCTGAATCACATGAACAGTAAAATTTTGCTGGTCGCGCTAGCTGTCGCCAAAAAAAAACATCTTTATAAATTGGAAAACAAAAAACAAAATCCATATCGCTGTTTGGAAAAACCTACTTTTGGATCACATCTCAGTAGATATATCAAATAATCGCTCTGGAGAGAACTCAAATGATTCCCCATCCTCTTGGCTAGCATTTTCCAAATTTCTAAAATCTTAGCTCCGCTGGCCCCCCCGCCCGAGATTCAGTTTTTGCGATTTCATTTATCATTCATCAACCTTAGCAGACCTGCTCTATTATGTTTTTTTTTTTTTCTGTCTTGTCAATTACTGTACTGTTCTTATTTGTTGTTCTTATTTCTTATCATGTTGAATGTGTGATACAGGCTCTCTATATATAATCTCTTATAATATTAAATAATCATTGTATGCTGTAAAAAAAAAAAAAAAGAAAAAAAAGAAAGGCGGGGCTTAGAAGAGCAACAATAATGTACAGTATGTGAAAAATACAAACCCGATTCCCAAAAAGTTGGGACACTGTACAAATTGTGAGTAAAAAAGGAATGGAATAATATACAAATCTCATAAACTTATATTTTATTCACAATAGAATATAGATAACATATCAAATGTTGAAAGTGAGACATTTTGAAATGTCATGCCAAATATTGGCTCATTTTGGATTTCATGAGAGCTACACATTCCAAAAAAGTTGGGACAGGTAGCAATAAGAGGCCGGAAAAGTTAAATGTACACATAAGGAATAGCTGGAGGACCAATTTGCAACTTCTTAGGTCAATTGGCAATATGATTGGGTATAAAAAGAACCTCTCAGAGTGGCAGTGTCTCTCAGAAGTCAAAATGGGCAGAGGATCACCATGAAATGTGATGAAAAATAGTGGAGCAATATCAGAAAGGAGTTTTTAGAGAATAATTGCAAAGAGTTTGAAGTTATCATCATCTACAGTGCATAATATCTTTCAAAGATTCAGAGAATCTGAAACAATCTCTGTGCCTAAGGGTCAAGGCCGGAAAACCATACTGGATGCCCGTGATCTTGGGGCCCTTAGACGGCACTGCATCACATACAGGAATGCTACTGTAATGGAAATCACAACATGGGCTCAGGAATACTTCCAGAAAACATTGTTGGTGAACACAATCCACCGTGCCATTCGCCGTTGCTGGCTAAAACTCTATAGGTCAAAAAAGAAGCCATATCTAATCATGATCCAGAAGCGCAGGTGTTTTCTCTGGGCCAAGGCTCATTTAAAGTGGACTGTGGCAAAGTGGAAAACTGTTCTGTGGTCAGACGAATTAAAATTTGAAGTTCTTTTTGGAAAACTGGGACGCCATGTCATCGGACTAAAGAGGACAAGGAACAACCCAAGTGTGTTATCAGCGTTCCGTTCAGAAGCCTGCATCTCTGATGATATGGGGTTGCATGAGTGCGTGTGGCATGGGCAGCTTACACATTTGGAAAGGCACCATCAATGCTGAAAGGTATATCCAAGTTCTAGAACAACATATGCTCCCCATCCAGACGTCGTCTCTTTCAGGGAAGACCTTGCATTTTCCAACATGACAATGCCAGACCACATACTGCATCAATTACAACATCATGGCTGCGTAGAAGAAGGATCCGGGTACTGAAATGGCCAGCCTACATTCCAGATATTTCACCCATAGAAAACATTTGGCACATCATAAAGAGGAAGATGCAACAAAGAAGACCTAAGACAGCTGAGCAACTAGAAGCCTGTATTAGACAAGAATGGGACAACATTCCTATTCCTAAACTTGAGCAACTTGTCTCCTCAGTCCCCAGATGTTTGCAGACTGTTATAAAAAGGAGAGTGGATGCCACAGAGTGGTAAAACATGGCCTTGTCCCACTCAACTTTGAGATGTGTTGATGCCATGAAATTTAAAATCAACTTATTTTTCTCTTAAAATGATACATTTTCTCAGTTTAAACATTTGATATGTCATCTATGTTGTATTCTGAATAAAATATTGAAATTTGAAACTTCCACATCATTGCATTCTGTTTTTATTCACAATTTGTACAGTGTCCCAACTTTTTTGGAATCGGGTTTGTAATGTTTTAACCTTAAACCACATAAACACATTGCATTACACAAAATAATGTAATTTTTAGCAATGTCATATGACCCTTTTAAATTGTAGTTTGATTTCTATTATTTATTTTCATTTTTAATTTAATGGTTTTTACTTTTAATTTAGTGTTTTAAATGCTTTGAAGAACCATTTTAGATGGTAATGTTTTAATGTTCTACTAATAACCATCAAAGGTACAACTGTCATTAAACAGTTGTTATGTTGTAAATTTTATAATGTTTTAATTTTTCTTTTAATGTAAAATTTATAATGATCAACAAGGTTATTGCATTTTGGCCACAATACATTAAATATAGTTGGTTGTAGCCTATTTTTTTTTTTTTTTTTTTTTTTGATTATTTAAGTTGCATTTTCTGTATACTTTTAATTTTGGACTATTAAAAATAAAGTCAACTAATTGTAGCCTATGTGAGAGAGTCAGTGGTAATATCAATGCATTTCTATTGGTCAGTGATGGAGGAGCTCAGCTTAGTCTGACAGTTATCCTGCTCTGGACCAGGTTAGTTTCCCAGCATAAGTTGCCACAGTGACTGAGCTTGAGCTATGGTAATTTTGCTTTATAAAACCAAATCAAGTGAAAATAAGTCAGACTTACTGAAATAAGCCTGGCTTATTTGGTAAACTTGTTTTATGAAACAGCCTCCAGGTGTCCTAGTTTGTTTCCTCAGCGACTGATTACATGTTGTTTATGCTGGTGTTTCCCAAGTTCATTGTTCTGTCATTTGTTGGTTGTGTTTATTCCTATGTTTCCTGGTGTTTTCTGAGTTGGTTTATTAAATTAAAGATGTTTTCCTCAAAGTTCCTTGTCTTTATGCGCTGAATACTACAACCTAGCATGACACTTTCTGAGTAATTATATTTCTCTATTCTCTATTTCAGTAGCATGTTTATTATTATTTAATTTTTTACAGCCATTGTTTATGTATAATTTGCCACATTTTATTTTGATATTTAAACATAACATTCCTGAAAACTTGCAATGCAAAACAATTGTCTTAATCACCTGGAGAAATAGTCTCAGACGTCATGCGCACGGACCGTTGGCTGAATGTCTGATGCATATGGCACACAAAAGTGGAAACACTTCAGGAGTTTTGAAGTCATCATCGGATTGGTTGAATTATACAAGATTTACGGGGGATGTATGCGTTGCATTTTTAACATTACACCTGGAAACAAACATGCCGCGACGCCAAACCCATGAGCGCTTATCAGGATCACATAAATACTGGATTTTCAAATGTATGTGAAATATTCAAAGTTCGGGGCATAGCATCTTTAAAATACGTCCGAGAGTTTTACACACCAGCCTGTTATTGTGGTGACATTTCCACACCCCGAAATTTGAAGCCGAACGAAATGAACTGTGATTGGTTGTTTGACATGTCGGTCAAACAGCATCATGACCAATGAAAGCTGCCATGGATTCCAGATAAGGGTGTGATGAGATCTTGTGGCACAAGATCTTGCGAGATAAATATATCTGAAAGGTCTGCACGAGGATATCGTCACCTTCTCGCGAGATCTGACTGGTCTCGTGAGAATTGACAATATCCTCGTGCAGACCTTTCAGATATATTTGCATTACACTGGCCCTTTCCCCAGTGGTATGTAATGTAAGGTATGTAAGATATTATGTTCACATCAGGCAAGTGGCCGCATGATAAGTGGGAAAATTAAGCAGTAAAGACTTTATCCAGTCATAAATAATTCACAGTTTAACGCGGAATGTCATTGAATTTCTCAAATTTTGAATTAATTAACCAAAAATAGGTCATTACACTTAAATCAAATTACGATATATACTAGTATCTATAAATATAAAGCCGCAAAAGTCGCTTTAAATATGAATCCTGAATGTTCTGCCTGTCTCTGAATTGCGCATACACGCTGTTTACACGGAAGCGTGTGTGACAGTCGCGGTGATTTCAGTGTCTGCCGTCTCACTAAATGTGGACGTAAACACATGAACAGCATTCCAGAACTGCTCTGAGAGTCACTTCATGAGCATTTTACCATTTGATTTCAGTAAAACTAGCGTCATATCACATACACAGAACAGTAAAGGTATTCACGGCAACCCGTCAAAATAAAAGTCTGGTTTGAAATAACGACAAACTAAAATGCAACAAACATTATTTTAAAGGAATAATCAAACAACATTTCATCCATGATTTAATTTTAATAGTAAATCCCCTTTGTTTGCCAAAAAATAAAGTTTGCTTCATTTTCAATAATTAAATGATAAATGATGAAATTAATGTTTTATGCCTTCATTTGATAACCAGAAAAATATAAATACACAACACAGAATTTCTGAGGGAAAAAATTAATAAGGCTACTTTAAGAAAAAATAAAATTAATAAATTAAGTTGTTTTATGCATTCATAGGGCCCTAAACATGTATTTTTTTGTTAAACTTTTAATAAATTGATGTGAAAATGTATATACTATTTAAAAACTTTTTGTGGAAATCAGTTTACTAAATAATACACTTGACTGACTGCTACTTTAAAGGGGTATTATTTGTGTTGTTTATTATTTATTACTTGCCTGTCAGTTGAGTTTGTAGCAAAACCTTTTGCAGTGTTTACATATTGTTTATACCTGCATAAAATTTATGTTTAATGTTTAATTTCATAAAGTACAATTTGATTTCAAAATGCACTTTTTTTTTTTTTTTTTTTTTGCATTTTGTGTTTTTCAGTTGAATAAAATAAAAATTTTCCCTATACATTTCATCACTGAGGATTTCTTTAAAAAAGTTTAAAAATCTCATCTCGTTCTCGTGAACCCAGTCTCGTGTCTCGTCTTGTCTTGTGGGTTAAGTGTTTCATCACACCCCTAATTCCAGACCTTCAGCCGTCAGTCTGAAGGTCTGGCTACGCGAGACTACTGGAGAAGTAATGGTGTCTGTTAGCATTTCTTTACTGAAAAATAACATACATGGATTTGCTTGTGAAATTTCAAGTTGTTTTCAAGGTGGTATAAAAGGTTACAAAAATGTTGTGTTTGAGAGTGTTTGTTTTAGCACAACTCAGAACACACCAATCTTCAGTTGGGTTTGTTTCATTCTTCTTTCTTCTTTGTTTTGATACAAAAGACCTTTTCTTCTTTTCCTCTCAGACGTAATGAATAAAGGTCTTTGTTTTAATTGTCTGTTCTTGTACTGTTCATTCTAGCTATTGTAATGAAACAATACTGATATTTGTGTGCTCACAAGCCATTAATATTCTGTTATGGGCTTCTAAAACTGAAATGCTGCCTTAAAATGAATGGCAGTTCACACGTATATGGTGTACAATTAAATGCATGCATACTATATATATATAGCAACCAATATTTCCTATACTATAGATCAGAATGGCTCAGCTCTCACAGAAAAAAAAAATATTCTCCTGAATAATAATAATAATAATAATAATAAAATTTAAAAATTAACTTTAAATTAACTTTAAAAATATTTACTTAGATTTGGCAAACTCTGGGATTGGTGGATGTCACATCAGCTCCTGGTGGGTCGTAATACACACTTTTTTTTTTTTTTTTAATTGCTTATGATTTCTGAAACTATGGCTCCTTTTCTCTAGACTTTACACACAAATCCACAAAACATGAACACAAGATGCAAAACATTCTGCATATCTTGCAAATGCAAACTTGATTTAAAACTGTTTTAGTGTGTTTCTGCATAGTAACTCTACACAAGCATCAAATGATTAGCCATATACACACTGTACTACACAGATATGAAAAATGTAAAACATTACTACAGTAGGTGGCCAACCCGAGTGTGCTTTCTACCACCGCAAGCACCGCCGCCGCTGCCTTGTCTGCAAAGTGCATTTGCAGCTTTTAAACGCTGAGTGGTGCTTTAACCACAAGTTATCAAACAAATGCATCAAAGCACATTTTCACAAATAGCCGTCAGCTTTGCCTCACTGGTGTGCTATATTTGACGACTGGAGTCAGAGGAAAATGAAAGAAAAACACAAATTAAAATATTTAATATTCACAGATGAAACTTTAGTAGCCTACTTAATAAGTTATGTTCGTTTCTTAGAATGAATAAAACAGAATAAAACACGCACATACTTTGTTATTCGTTAGCTGTCATTTATTTTGACAGATAACTACTTGGGGAAAAGATATCTGTCCGTACACTGAATAAAATATTGTTGCCTTTTTTATAAATTATTTCCATTATTTTAGTAAAACGTGAGGCACTGAATAATTTCACTCCCATTATTTAGGCCAAACTAAAACAAGAAACGAATAAATTAAACCTGGCCATGATTTAGCCAAATCATTGAAACTGAAAAGAATGGATGGATTAATAAAATGTCCTCACATTTAAACTCAAGTTCTCCCATTATAATCAACAAAGTACACACGATGTAAAAAAGAGCTTCATTAATTGACAACTTCAGTGATTTTAAAGGGAGCCTTCTCTACTTGCTTTCATACAATTTAATTAAAACTAAATTTAAATAAAATTAAATGCAGCCGCATTTAAATGCAGGAGTGTATTCTATTCCTTAAAATATCAGAGTGCAAGATTTGCGCGATGCGCATGAAGCTGAGTGTGACGCACAACATTTATTCTTATTTGTCTACATATTTTTTCTTCATTACAAATCTTTTTTGGTTTTATTTTGTATCATTGCATGTAAAAAATAATTAACTTTGTAATGCATATGCAAAATGTGAAACTGCAATCTTATTCGCAGTCTATAGCATTTTATAATTATTTGTACAATAATATCTAACTTAACCTGCTTTGTATCTTTATTATTTATTGTAAATGAGATTTATTCAAATAATCAAAATCAACAAATTGGAGCGGCATCAGCCGTTAGATCATTTTTAAACAACAAATAGCCTTTAATTTACAGGTTTTAACTGCATCTGTCTCGGTTGTAGACTTGTGAAGATTTATTTTTAAATGCGGATCCCATACTGTAACCTAAAAGAAATGTGCTCTTTTACTATTCATATTGAAGTGTTTTTGCGGAAAATTTTTGATGTGCATGCATGACAGGGAGGCGCCCTTGAGATCATTTTTTTCTTCTTTTTTCCTCCCTTTTTTTCCTGATAATGAAATAACTTAAAACTGGGGTGCCTTACATACAGTACAGGTCAAAAGTTTGGAAACATTACTATTTTTAATGTTTTTGAAAGAAGTCTCTTCTGCTCATCAAGCCTGCATTTATTTGATCAAAAACACAGAAAAAACAGTAATATTGTGAAATATTATTACAACTTAAAATAATAGTTTTCTATTTGAATATACTTTAAAAAAAAAAAAAAAAAATTATTATTCCTGTGATGCAAAGCTGAATTTTCAGCATCATTACTCCAGCCTTCAGTGTCACATGTAACATCCAGTCTATCACATGATCATTTAGAAATCATTCTAATATTCTGATTTATTATGAGTGTTGGAAACAGTTCTGCTGTCTAATATATTTGATGATAAAAAGGTTAAAAAGAACTGCATTTATTAAAAAAAAAAAAAATCTAATAATATATATTCGAATAATATATTTTCTTTATTATCACTTTTTTTATCAATTTAACACATCCTTGCTGAATAAAAGTATTGATTTTATTTAAAAAAAGAAAGAAAAAAAATACTGACCCCCAAATTACTGACCAGTAGTGTATATTGTTACTACAAAATATTTATATTTAAAAAACATAGCTTCTTTTTTTTTTTTTTTTTTTATTTTTATTCATCAAAGTATCCTAAAAAAAGTATCACATGTTCTGAAAAAATATTAAGCAGCAGAACTGTTTTCCAACTTTGATAATGAATCATCATATTAGAATGATTTCTAAAGGATCATGTGATAATGATCCTAAAAATTCAGCTTTGCATCACAGAAATAAATGATAATTTAAAGTATAATAAATTTAAAAACAATTATTTTAAATTGTAATAATATATCACAATATTACATTTTTTTCTGTATTTTTGATCAAATAAATGCAGGCTTGATGAGCAGAAGAAACTTCTTTCAAAAACATTAAAAATAGTAATGTTTCCAAACTTTTGACCTGTACTGTACATGAGAAGTATATCTACAGAAATCTTGAAATGTCTACTTTTAAACAAACCAATTCAAAATGAAAGCAAATACTCCCTGATTATTCGCATCCTGTAGAGATGAGAGTCAGCACTGTGAATTTCATCTTGCAGCCGACAAGGAAACATTACTTTATTAATAAATAATTATAATGTCTCCTTTTTCACAATTATTAGGCTACTTCTGCCTGTGCTTTGTGGCAAACTTAATGCGTGTGCTTGAGCGCGAAATATATTAAGGCTCATTATGGATTAGACTGTGTTAATTTAATGTAAATGTGCGATTAGTTGAATAATGACAAATGAACGACTAGTAACTAGAAAAATCTTACGTGGGGGCAGACCTATTAAATACCCTCTGGACATCTCTGTTAAAGTTTTTAAAGCATTTTATACGCTTTTGTATATATTCTGCTTTCAGATCGGTCCGTAAAGGAGAGATGCCTTAACACTGATTTTTCCTCTGAAACACAAAAATGAAAATTGAAATAATATTGATATTTTATGTTTTGAGAATGGTCAACCCTTCTCCATTCTGCAGATATTGTTGCTTCTGGTTTGTGCATTTTAAATCACAGAAAGTCTACAAAATGTTGTCTCAATATATTTTAAATGCCGAAGAACAAAGAACAAAAGTTTTTGTCTCTTTAGCAGATGCGCGTCTCTTTCACCAGTTTCTTTGTCTCTCTCTCAGAAGTGCCTCATCTCTCCTGAGATAAAACAAAAACATATTATATTGTATGTAATACTCTTTAGGCCTATGCAATTGCAAAAAATTGCAAAAGCCAAACCCAACGAGGCATGAAAACACTTTATCTAAACCTGCTCTGCAAGTTTGAAACCCTCATCAGACACTGTCCATATGAAAGAGCAAGAACTATTTTTCAACCCCCACAAGCTATACAGAACTAACCAAAAACCCACTCCAGCTGGACTGAATTCAGTTGCTACTGGTTGCTTAGTGTAAAATGGACACGTTCTATCTAAAATAATAAAAAAAATGGTGTAACATAAACCAGCGAACTGCAGAACACATTAATCATTTTATATATTATTTTATTATATATAAATAAATAAAAAAACACCACAACCCGGGATTTGAACCCGTGCTGCTAAAATCACTAACTTGATAAACCAAACTTCCCTTCTCCAGACACACTCTTCATTCATCTCACTTCGCAATAATAAAAATAACTGTGATAATACCAGATAATTCTTGTGTGTTTATTATAGTATTTAAATGCTGATCTTATATATATATATATATATATATATATATATATATATATATATATATATACACTCACAGCAGCCCTACTCTTTTTATTTATTTTCTTACAGCCCATATTATTATTTTCACCAGACCATAAAAATAACAAATTCTCAATTGATAATTAATCATTCTTTTTGTAAAAAGCATTGTTATTTGTGAACGTAGGCGTTTGAGGTAGGCATTAAGACCAAGCAGAATTCACTGCCAGCTGCTTCCGCTTCACAGTGCGCGCAACTCGCGCTAACTGCACCCAGGTTCAAAGTCCTCAAGTATTGATTTTACAAAATCATTTTGGGCGAATGCAGCTTATTTATCATGAGCCCAACATTTAGCAAGGCAGGAAAACATTCAGTCTACCTGAAGGAAGAGGTATTTCATTGTAAGTTAATGCTGTTAAATAGAGAGAGAGAAAAAATACATTGAAAAAAAAAAAAAAACAAACAAACAAAAAAAAATAAATGTTGGCTATTCTTAAACTTGGACCTCATTATATTGAAGTATCAATCCAAACACCAGAAGCAACATACACTCTATTTAAGTGTTCTTTCATTGAAAAGTATGCATTTTTATTCATTCACAGGTTATATGGTTGAAATAATGTTTTGGTTCAAAACTTTAAGTGCCATTGTTTAAAAAAAATGCTTTATTGAATGATGTTTCATAAACCTTCAGGTTTATATATATATATATAGTGGTGGGAGGATCAAACGACAGACACAGTGGGGGTGGCGTCAGGCCTCGGAGAGGCTTTTATTAACAGAAAATTAACCAAAACAGGGAAACAAGTGTCCAAAGGGGAAAAGATTCCAAAATAAACAGGGAATCTGGTGTCCTCGTCGTGCTGCGGGGTTTGTGTAGGTAGGGCAGTGTTCAGGAGGGACGGGTGCAGGTAAGGGGCGGAGTCCGGCGGCCACACGCGCTCCCCTCTTCGGTCCGGGGCGCGAGGGGCGGCGGCTGCATCCTTCTTGCTGGCCGCGGCGCTTGAAGGGAAAAGACAGCCCGGCATCCTGGCCTGACGGCCGTGTAACGGGTGCGGCTCTCATCCGGACCGCGGGTC